>NW_009611984.1:391-20108 GCF_000690535.1 Cariama cristata
GAAGGACAGCAAGCCCCCGTCGCACTGCACACATGGCAGCCAGAGTGGTGAGATGTCTCCTTGGGAGGGTCCCATGAGATGGCCCTGTGCTACCCAGATTGACATGGAATCTCCAGAGAGAAAAGTTTTTACTTTAATTATCTCAGATCCAACCTTACAGAAGTTTCGTGGCCCCAAACTTTATGTAATACTTCAAGATTAACAGTGAAATAAGCAGAGACTTGACCTGGAAAAAGTTCCAGCTCAGGAACTTTTTTCCTCCTCATTTTTAGCAAATGTAGTGATGACTGGGTATTATAGGTACAGCTCTGCCCAGAAGCATTAGCTATTAGTCATCTAAGATACCATTTTTTTAAAGACCTCAAATAGCTCCATCTGATTGTTACACTAAAGTTTTAAAGGGTGCCTCAGTGTGAGAGAATGGGCTCCTGTGCTGAAGGGAACCCAGGAGACAAGGCACGATGAAGTAACAAGACAGACTTGACAGCTAAACAGCCATTTCAGCTTCTCCCTTCGGCAATTAGGGACAAAAGGCACCAGCCCCTTTTGCGAAGTGCTTCAAGACCTAGGCAGTTAAAAGCACAACGCAGAGAATATTGTTTTCGCTCCTGATGTGCTGCTGCAGACTCACGTCCCAGTGCTGAGTGGAGACCACGGAGCCCCAGTAGTGTTGCTATGGGTCGTGACGGTCCCTCATCTTCTGGACTGCTTGTAGGAGGGCTGTTTTCTGGATGGGGCCATGGGCTGAGTCCCACAGGGCTGACAGTGATAGCATCCATCCCCCATCCTTGAGCCACATGGATCCAGACCTTCCCTGATACACTCTCCTCTGCAAGGAGGAAAGAAGAAAAGTAGGTTCAGATATGTTTGCCCTCCTCTGCCTCAAGCCAAGCTTTTGAGATTAATTGAAAAAGAGGATGAGTCTCTTGGGAAGGAAAGACATTAATCTTATCAACTATTTGAATAGGGTGGAATGCAGTGACATCAGCAGGTAATGAAGTAAACCTAAATTAAACCACTGTCTGGATTTTATAATTATTATTTATTTATTTACTTATTTTACAAAGGGGAGAACATCTGGTGTTTGACAGAGAGACCAATTGAGTCTCCAATTAATCTCCGCAAAGTGGCATACCTCCTAGTTGTTCTGTGTGGAACCATTTCTTCAGTCCTGACCACTGGTATAGAAAATAAGTTTGTTGAATGAGCCACTGCAGAAATCTTCTTGTCATGAAGAACTCATTAGGTCAGCAATAAAGTGATTTATCAAAGGCTTGGATTTCAGCCATCAGTTTCACTTGTACAACAGACTCAGTTGCAGTCCTTCGAGCAAAGGCTTACAAATCACCATTATAATCTTATATGCATGCCTCATCTACACCAGCCAGTCCCTGACCAAGTGAAGTGGAGACCAAGAAATACAATCCTTTCTGACCTCTATTATATGCTGTCAGCCATCCAGATGTGATGCAATAAGCAGAGCAGATATTAATACTTCTGAATGGTGATGAAAGGGAGTTCACATTCTGGAAGAGATGCTGAAAGCAACATGAGATTGCTTTATGCAATCTTAACTTTTCCCCAGCCTCCTCTGCCTGATCACACAAGCCCTTTCGCAGGCAGCCCTTTGCAGGAGCGGACGGTCTCTCAGCATGTGGCAGCGATCAGCTCGGTCTTACGCAGTACCTGACCTTATACAATCCAACATGTGTCTGATGATATTTTTCGGTTCCCTCAGGTTGAGATCTGCCTTTCCTACATCCATCAGAGTGGCATTTCTGTGCTAATGCTGTTCTCTCATCTGAGTCGGGAGAGAGGAGGGGAAAAGGTGGGGAGGAAGGGGATGTTTTCTTTAAAAAGTCAAAAATCTGTGTTTCCATGGCCTGGAACATAGGTACAAGTTCATCAGCTTTTTCAGCCCATTGCATGTACAACCAGTATTTTTCCTTGCAAAACAGATTTCATTTTCTTAACTAAGTCACTTTTCAGGCAAGAAGAAAACTCATTGCTAAGCACAGCTTCAGGAACGAGCCAAATACATGCCCACATACACATACTGTATTTAATTTTCCATTCTCTGCTCTGCCTCTGATCCTTTCCCACCACTAGCTGGGTCTTGCTGTCTCTCCTCACCACCTTTACATTTCTCTTCCACCAGTTTTTTCCATTGGAATTCCTTCCCCCTCTGCCAGCATCCTCCACTCCCTCCGGACGTGAACTCAGTCACTTCAGCATTGAACTTTCAAACCCGTAATGTTCAAGAGGATTCAAAATTAGTCAAAACAAGCTCATCCATCAATAGCTTTTAATGTCAAGAGCTCTGAGGGCAGGGGTGGGGGTGGAAGGCAGGGCTGCAGTGCATATTCAGGCAACAATGAAAATGTTGTCAAAGAGCAATTAAGTGTGCTCCTGTCACAGGTTGGCACTGCACTTTTTCTAAGGTGAGAGAAGTCATAAAACATTTACAGTTCACCCAGCACCACCAGCATCAAGTGCCTTTTACATCCAGCATGCATCTCCTCGGCAATCTGAGAAGACCCAAACCCGCCTTGTGCCAAATGGTAATTGCATTTTTAAATAACATTAATCACCTTTTATCATGACTTTTCAATTTGCCGAGTCAAATGTCATATTCTCTATTGCGGGGCAGCCCTCTTCGCTGTGCTGTGAGCATTAATTAAATGGACAGATGGAATTTGTTATCATATATTTGAGCCACAAATCATAAACATAAATAAAGGAACATCTTTCTTGACTAATATTAGTCTAAACTTATTTGTTCTTATCCAAACACTCATAAGGAATGTGATAATAACACTGTGTTTAAGAGTTTAATCAGAGTCAAAATCCCATTCTAGGCAGAAGAATCTGTACTCCCTTCATGTTCAGGGCTATTAAAGTTATTTCCACGTACACGGGATACAGCACCTTAACACGCGAATCTGGCAGGATTTGGCTGCTGCAATCCTACCTGGTATGAAAGTCAGGGGCTGAATTCTAAGAAGAGATGAATTGAAAGAAAGCAGCTGAAGAGGCTGCTTGGCAAACAGCACGTATTTCCACTAAGACCTGAGCACACCAGGTAGGATTTCCATAAGGTGAAGAATATGGCTATAAGCCAGATAGAAAAATTGAAAGGAAAAAAGAAGCATAAAGAATTGAATATCTGAAGACTAACAAGTGAGCTGATGCTCCCTGCATGGCTGAAGGGCTGAGTATGCTATTGACTGAGACGACAGAGTTTTTGGACAATATGGGAAATCAAAGAGACGCCGGGGAGCTTGAGATCTGGCATTGTTCTGCATCCCCTCCTTTCCAAATGAGGGGAGTGAAGCAGAAATTGAATAATAGAGAAATACTCGTGCCTTCAGTGCTGGGAAAAAATCCTTTTGTGTAAAGAAAGAGCTGTGGACAAAACAGACTGCAAGAAGGACTAAGAGCCAGTTTCTCAAAGCAGTGCCTACCCATGTGGGAACAGCTCCTGTTACTCTCCTGATGAGGCAACTCACCCACAGAGGAGAGACCAGCTGCAACCAGACCACTCCTCACCAGCCTCTACGGTTGTAGGCAGAGGGCAGGAGCACAGCAGCTGACCTTTTACATCAAATGATGCAAAACAGACTAAGCAAAAGGCATTTTCCTCCATTGATGGAAGGGGATATCAGTGTCCAAGCTTGCCGAGCATTTGATTTTGTCCTTAGTCAGCCCAGGAGGTATCAACAGAGAGTTCAGCTGCAGCCAACACCCACAGGTGCTCAAAGAAGAACCATTTCTTACCAATGCCTTTCCAGAGCAGGGGGCAAGGCAATAATTTTGGTCTCACTTTACAGTGGCACAAGAGCAACTTGATTTCAGAAACAACTGTCTCTGGCAGAACTAGGACTGGGAGACACAGCTCCTGGGTCTTGCTTCAACAGCACAAGCAGAAGCGCGGTCCCCCAGGCTGAGTCCTGCCCCTAAGCATTTGTCAATGCACCAAAGCTAGGGACAGGCCATCACATTATACCTCCCCTCCTCATCTCCCCTCTAGCAATTCTGCAAATATCGATTAAGTCTGTGCTGTTCACTCATGGTTGATGTGTCCTTCCAACAGCTCACTATGGGAAATTTCAAATTGCTTTATTAAACCATCTCCTATACATTTACCTAGCAGCAACCTAATAACGATATGAAATTAAAAACACATTACCTTTATCTGCAATTATCCCATTATAGAAGCAAGCGAGTGCTGCAGAGGCAGTCATCACATTTTTACAGACTAACTACTTTAGATTAAAAATTACAGGGAGGCAAGTTTCCTATCTGTGGAGAGATAAAGTAGATCCTTTCAGAGCCTTGGCCAGTTTGTGACAGGAGGTCAAATGAAGATGTGTGAAGGCTAAAGTCAGTGTTTCCAGGTGACCTGCATTTTGCCTCCAGGAAGCTTCTCCTTTCCCTTATCATTGCAGCCTTTGTCACCTGCAGAAGATTATTCAATAGGTGTTTTATGGTTTTGTCTTTCAGCCAAGATCCATCTTTCTCCAGAACACGCAGACAACCCCAGAAAATTAAAGGGCACCTGCTGGTCTCACCTTTTTGTGGAGAGCTTGTCCACCTTTTCTCTCTCCAAATGGTAGAAATAAAAGGGCAGCTTTTACCCTGTAATACAGATGAGAAATGTACCCACATCACATTTCTTGTGTCAAGCTGAGAGATCAAACTGAGAATGGGGGAGGTAAATGTAGGCAATGTAGACTGAAAAGATCATTATCTAGATAGACGAGTACAGTGAGAAATCAAGTAAGAACTATCCAGTCCATTTCCCCACAGCCCCAGGCAAACATGAGACCATTCAGTCCAAAAATCACTCCTAAATCTTTTTTGTGTGCCTACTGCAAGCCATCCGTTTCTCATACCACAATGGCACCAAGCTGTGGGGCAGAGAGACTGGAAGATTTGCCTTTTGTGAGGACTTTGGGGCTTCCTAGCTGTCTTACAGGGCTGAGAGTGCCATGTTCCAAAGCTCCACTGTTTATTCTCATCCTCACCGAGGGAGTCTGGATCCCAGGCCCCTTGGCGCACCCAGAGCAAGATTTACTTCTTGCTTGGCCTTTCAGGCTCGTTTTGGTTTCAGAAGTATCAGAGCATTTGGGTTGTTTCTACTGAACATTGCAAAGTTCACGCCTCTTCCCACCCATGTAAATTGGAATTTTATTTTGCAAAAATAGGACAAAATGTTTATTCCAACCTTTCTCATGGAACGCAAGTCCCACTTCTGATCATTTCTCCCAACAGAGCCTCCATCCAAAGGGAGGATGTCCTTGAATACCCTCTTTTCCTTGATGAGTACAGAGCTTTCCCCATCTGCTATCTGAGCATAGACACGAGCCCAAGCCTTGTGTCAACATGTTCCCAGCCTCCTTTCGTAATATGGAAATGACAGCGGTTGCCGCATGCGAAGCTGAAATCAAATGAATAAATGAATGTCAACAGCCTGTGTGTAGAGGCACAGAGGTTGCGTAACAGAGCGACTACAAGTGCACAGATGCAGGGAAGCCAAATTGGGTGCTGAGTGGATTGTCAGGGCTTGTTTCTGAGGGATGCACCTAGTCATTTCATAAGCACAGCTGTCAGCCGATGAATTATTCCCAGTGAATTAAGAAACAAAAAATGAAGTCCTCTACCCATCCAGTACTCGTGCAGGCCATTTACAGGGAATATTTTGTGACATCTCTAGGTAAATCAGATGGTGAATTATTATGGAATGGTTCCTTTTCCCTGCAGGAACAAAGTCTGTAGATATCCTACAAAATCCTTAGTATATCAGTGTCAAACTCAATAATTCTCTCAAAAAAAAAATACTACCAGCTGCATTTGGCATTTGGCATTAATGTCACACTAAGGGCACGACTGCATGGATGAGGACCGACAGACTTAAGCTCCATGCCAGTATATCACTGTCAAACTCAATAATTCTCTCTCAAAAAAAAAATACTACCAGCTGCATTTGGCATTTGGCATTAATGTCACACTAAGGGCACGACTGCATGGATGAGGACCGACAGACTTAAGCTCCATGCCCCAGCTCTGAGCTGGCCAGGTGCACACCAACTCTGTTCCAGAAGCAGATAGCCATGTTAGCAGGAAGATAGCTCACTCGAGCAGCAAGGCCAAAATTTCTGCCACTATACGGTTTTCTGAATGCCACTGTTTGCACCTATTTGTCTCCCTTTCAGGTGTCTTTCTTGCCTATGAGTCCTTTAACCTGAACTGGAATGCTTTCTTTTTATCCTCCTCTCTTACAGTTGAAGAGAAGACCTATACAAACCAACGCTGCTTTAACAAATATGGCAACAGCTTCTTAAATAAACAGCACACTTCTGCGCCTCGTTCCTCTCAAACAGAAACGCTACTTCAGCTTCTTTGTGCCACTTCCCCTCCAAAACTGCAGCAGCAGCAAAGCAACCGACGAGAGCGTGAAGTAATATCACATACAGCAGACCTGTTTCCTTCTGAACAAACACACAAATAACCTCCAGTTTGAGAAGGAGGAATGCACAAACACTTAGAAGCTAATTCCTAAACCCAGCAAGACAAAGGCAGAGTTTAAAAGACTCAAAACACCTGAGCAAGCAAAACAGTCTCTTAGCCCTCGCTAAAGCAAACACAAAGGCAAATCGGATTCACTTTTCAACCCGGCAAGCCAGCCATAATATATTGCCTGCCACAGTGATGATGATTGTTCTTGTGCTCTCCACCTCAACCTGATACACACTCAGCAGTTTCATAACTCTTTCAAGCTCTCCAAGATAAACACGCAGGCACTTGATAGAGAATTTCAATTTTAACATTCCTGGGAGCGTTCAACATGCTGCCCCTCACATCCAACACAACAGTGGATTTGGCCCCCTCATCCCAGGGACACGGTCTGCAGGTCAGATCCAAAAGGGTCAGAGGTTCCTTGTGCTTTTGGAAGGCTCCTTTCTCTTGTGAGGATGTGGCCCTGTCATTCACGACTGCCTATAGCATCCTCCAATGCTCCCATCCCCAGGCCCAAAGGCACTGCAGTGGGCACGAGTATTGTGTTGGTCACCAGCGCATGTGACAAGGACGACCAAAGGTCCTGCTGCACCCTGACCTCACCGGCATTTTCGGCAGCCCATCTGTCTTCCCCTTCTCTACACTCAGTGGCTGAGGATCTCCTTCTCAGCTTGACAATTGCTTCCTGTGTCCAAACCTCAGCCTGAGCAACCCTCTTCAAAGGTTGAACTGCCACAAATGACATGGGAAAAACATCCTCACCTGAAAGAGTCAAGCAATTTAGAAAAGCCATCTCCCCCTTCACCCCTAAGCCACAGGGGATTTACTCTAACAAGCAGCCGTTATCAGAAGAGACTGCTGAGGTGGGAAGGGCACCCCACAGCTCAGAGCTGCTGCTTGCAGCTACAGCTAAGGGCTGCTGTGAGCCGGGAGCACACAGGAGACCAGACTACATTTAGGTAAGGGCAGGTAATCCGATGGATTCAAATCTTGATTGAAGGAACCCATTAGATTCACTTGTTTGATGGTGGAAAAACACCAGACAATCTTTGGTCGTGCTTAGCATGCAGGAAATCTTGGGGAGACCAGGGACTGCATATGTGTGTGCATGCATACAAAATAAACTGCAGGTGTCTAGTTTCTAAGACAGCAACCCGTGCATTTGGAAGCGAGGATCTGCTCAGGACTGCCACATCTATTGCTATCAAATACATCTGCCCTTCTACAAAACACAGCGGAGGAGCAACTCTCCTCCAGCCTCTGTGCCAGCCGTCTCATTAGTTCTGAGCTGAACCATGCATTGCAGCTGGGTGGGAGTGCAGCGAGCTTTCCATCCTCAGCTTTTGGATGGCCATTGCTTGGCTCTCCGCCGGAAGGTCTGTAAGAGCTCCCGCTCAGCTCGGCCCCAGCTGCTCTGCAGGGCCCAGGTTTGGAGAGCTGCGGCAGCTTTACCATCGGTTCTCCAAGTCAGTGCCATCGTCAGCAGCAACCCTCACCCTGCCCTGATTGCCCCGCAGGGCTGGAGCCAGTGAATTCTCCCCAACATGCTGTGTGTTACTCAGAGGGACTCTGTGGAGTCACAGTCCCTGCTGTACCCAGGGGCTTAGCAAAAGACCCCGCTCAGCACAGCTGGGCTGATCCGATACTAAGCCTGAGAGCCCATTTCAACAACATCCAGCAGATCAGGGATGGTTCAAATATTCCTATTGAAATATTCTGCCTTTCACAAAGGATAATAGCTTCTGCAGCCTGTGAAGCATGACAGATGCATCTTGCATCCTTTACACAACCATATTGGCTGATATACTGCCTTCATTTCACCGCTCAACTCAGCCAAAACCAAGGGAGACACTCGGATCACTCTCTTCCAATGTTTACTGCCTCCTGCTCCTCCTCCTCCTCCCTATGTCTTACTATTGTTAAGACATTCTAGAAGTCCACCATTTTCTCCTGGGTGATAGGAATAAAACCAAACTGGAGTCTTCATACCATTTAATTTTAGGTCATTGAGGTCAGAACTTAAAACAATGAACGTGGAGAAGGAAATTCTCCAGACAGTGAATACAGAAACCTCATTGAGGTGCTGCTCGTCCCACCCTACCAATCTCCTGACCGACATATCTGGGGTGAGGTACTGTGATTATCCCTCCTTCTGAAAACACAATCTCAATGTAATAATCATTACAGCAAGGGCAAAATAAAAAGAATAACCCATCAAAAAAAGAGCACGAACATTCTCAGTAGCCTGGGACCTGTAGTCCATGTGCCCTCCAAGCTTTTCATACAATATGCAAGCATTATAGGTGCACTTGTTTTGGGAGTCTCTCAGAGACATATTGGGGAATGACCTCCTTTTCCCATTGTCTTATTTTGTGTTTCTGAATAATAAGAAAAGAAAGCGATTTCTTACCTTGTCAATATTGACCCTGATTTGTTAAAGGTTCATTTGTCAGGACTAATACATTGCTGCAGTGTCAGTGTATTAGAACGTACACTTCCCTGTAAAGATGGGTTCATTTCAGAAACTCAAGGAACTTTAGTTACTGGACTTTGGTTTGTCCTTTAAACTCTATTGTAGTATAAAAAAAGGTGTAATTGGGTGCAGGGAGTAACATGCCACACAATGTGGTGACATAGGCCAGTTTTCCATGAGGGGATGCCGGTAGTGAGACAGACCAGTAAGATGGCGTGATCAGAAACCAAGGAGCAGCAAATGACACAAGGACTGCTCCCAGCAGCCAGGCTGGTCCTGTCCTCACTCCCCTTCAGAACCTCTTCCAGGACCCCCTGGCCCACCGGTCCACTGAAATTGGGCTGCCTCCATCGCTGGTGGCAACAGCCCTGAGGCCAACCCTTCCCACTGCGACGGTGAACCTCACTGTTCCCCAGCCCGACTGCTGGCAGCCAGACTTTGAGGAGGAATTTCTGCCTCTTTAGCACAAAGTGTTTCATCTCCTCTAATGCTAATGCGCTGGCACCCAGCACCCAGCTCAGGGTTCGGTCCTTTGCCAGCAACACTCTTGCTCAAGCAAAAAGGCCGTCAAATGGTGGCAAGCAGCTGGGTGCTGATGTGCACACTATTTCATAGAGGGAAGAATATCTGCTTTGTTTTCTCTTCAGTAAGGGTAGATGGCAGACTCCTATTTAACCCAGCACAAGTGTCCCTGCCCGCACATCTTGTCCCCCATCCCTCTCCATGTCAACAAGAAAGCCTTTGGCTGCCTCTCCAGCAGAGGAACATGAAACCCTCCCTTCTCCAAAGTCACGAGCTCTGTTGCGGCCCAGGCCTCCTGCCCTAAGGGTGAATACTGTTCATATGAGAAACCCTTCCGCTCCTTGGTGGCCATGCCTTTGAGATCAGTCTCCCACCGGTTCCCAGTGTCTGCAAGTACTCGGCCCGTGCTCTCTCCATCCCTCACCATCTCTTACTCCGTTGCCTCTGCAGAGTCACTCTGATTTATGCCAGTCTGCAAGAGGAAGATGAGGCTCGCCGACTCCACCAGAAATCTCGTACCAGCCCTGAAAACTGACAGCAGCCAGAGGCAGCTCCAGGCTAATGTCACAGCCGCAGCTTCAGCACATGGCGGGTAGAGTCTGACCTAGTTTTAACCCTGCTAAATATGCAAAGAAAGAAAATGAGAGTGTGCGGGGAAAAGCAGTCCAAGGTTTTCTCTATTTCCTCAGCACTTCTTTGCTGCTTTTATCTTTAATATTCAAACTACATTGAAACATTTCCACTGCCAGGTCTTCTTGTGGGTATATCAAGAGAGGAAAAACACAGCAACATTTGAAAGGTGGGTTGTTTGGGCTTGGTTTTGTCAGGTTTGGTTTTTGGGGTTTGATGGCTTTTTAATTTTTTTTTTATATACAAGCTTATAGAAAGGTGGAATTTTTCAAAGATTAATATTTTGACAAATACAAGAAAAATTGAAAAACTTTTTGCTACCTTTTGAGCAGAAATCTCTCTGCAGTTGTTTACCTTTCCATTTTGCTTGGGTTTTGCATCTTTTTTTTCTTAACTTAGTTATTGAGAGCTAAATGCTACCTTGACTATCATTCTGACAGGCCTTTTTTTGTCGTTGTTTTTAAGAAAATGGATTTTCGTGCATTTGGATTTATCTTTGTTTCAACATCTGCCTTTTCCTTAGCATTTCTGGTTCACTTCCACCACAGAAACTTCAGTTTTGCCTCTTGATTCTTTATTAACTCTAGACCATTTATGTAGCACATAACTACTTCACTGCTATGGAAACACTATTTTATTTGAATCACCCACACAGTTCTGTATACCTGATTTTTGGCACTTTAATTTCAATACTAAACCGTGCTCACCGACAGTGCAGAGGGCTTTATCAAGGGTACGTGCGGCACCACATTCTGGTCTGTGTCCTTCAGTTAGTATTGATCTGGTGATGCCCAAGATGTAAATGTGTCCTGTGAGTCTGAGTACACACTTGAGGCTGAGCTATGAAATGCCATCATGGCAAGACTGGGAATACTGCCCAGCATAGGGACCATAAGAACCTGTGGCAAAAAATAGAAACCCTCTAAATATTTGCTACTGGTGATCATGAGAGAGAAGAGATGCTCTTCTCATCCAGAACACCTAGATGAATGGATATCCTCAGTGCAGAGCCAGTTTCCATGCTGGAGAACATGAGCACTGCAGAGCAGAGCAAGCGGAGAAACGCGGAGAAGACATCACAAAGAGGAACTTCCTGGGGAGGGTGAGGACGGTAACGGGATGCAAAGATACAACCAGGTTTTGAATGCGCTCATACTGCACAAGGGGCACTGCCACTTGATAGCACACGTGGAACAAGTCTCAGACGTGGAGATCCTTGTCAGAGTGGTTAAGAAAAAAAGCCAAAGACAGGAAACCATGAAAACCATTCATCAGTAGGCCACAAGTGGTGGTGTTTCTGGCACAGGTGGAGACAACACTGGTCATCATGACTCTGATGAACATTCCCGACCTTGCTCAGGAAAGCTCTTAATTAAATGATTACTTCCCTTGACTTCTGCAGAACTCAGGCATATGCTTGTATGCTTTCCTCAGCAAGGCTTTTTTCTGAAGCAGGATCTCCATGATTACAGTCAACTACTTATTTGAAAAGCATTTTCATCTGGGCTCCCAGCAATCAAATTAAATACAATTAATGTAGGTTTGGCAGGACTCCACACAAACAAAAGTTGCTCTGTTTTTGCGCAAAACTGGAAAATTGGTTTTTGTTAATAGCCTGATGTATGAAATCTGCTGGTGCAACTTTTCACTGTTTTCCCAACTTTTCCATTTTGCTGCAAAACTGTTGATGCAATTCTCTTCTGATAAATGAAGCCCCAAATCTCACAACATCCTGCCTTTAGTACAAGACCTTGTAGGAACCAGAGACTGAGAAAGAATGAATTGCCATGGTTTGCAGTAAAAGTTGATAAAGACAAAGAGCATGCTGAAAATAAAGGAATCAACTGTATGCCACTTTATCAAAAGAGATACAGCAAGACAATGATATAAATCACGAGGATGTAGTAGCTATAGGAGATTTCAGGTAGGAAGGCAAACTGAATAACGCAAAGCAGAAAAAACATACCTATAAAAAAATACTGAAAACCAAACCTCATTTTGGACAGAAGTGCAAACAAGCATACATCCACTTCTTAATGAAGCTCACAACAAAAGTCTACTCGTCTCTTTACTCAGTACTTTACTAAGGAATTCACTTGACTTTTTGCTCTGAACAGCTATATTTATGGATCATTTTTCACAGTGAAGCAGGAAGTAAAGCACATCCAAACCTGAAGGCAGTGTGTGTCTATTTTTGGCTCACGGAATTAGAGTGCATCCTTTCTATAGAAATTTTGATGCAAAAATCATGAAACTTCATTGCTGTAAAACACACGTCAGTCATAGAAAGGATAAATAATTTGGAAATGCCATGAAGCTGTGTGAGAAGGATCTATCTTTATTAAATCGTAATTGGAATAAGAAGAGTCAGGCCGATGAATGAAATCTTTAGTAAGCAGAGGGATATGAATTTTTGCAATATGCTGAAGCAATGCAAGAGCAGAAGAAATGATTGTAAATATTAATATTAGTTACAAACCAAGATTAATCTCTAAGATAGGCAGAATTTCAGGGTAAAATATTGTGAGTTCATGCAATGTCATAGGGGATGGCACTGTACATCTGGCACTGTACATCTCCCTGCTCTCAGCAAAAGGAAGCAGCCCTCCTTACTTGGAGGTCTTCGGGGAGGAAAACTCTCTTCTGGCTCTGGGGTGCCCCAGAGATGCACACAGGCGCTCAGGAGCAATGCAGAGCCGTGTGCTCACCAGCTCAAGCCACTGCGTGCTGGAATAAATGCAGCCCAGCTGCCTCTGAGTCCCAGATGTTCCAGCTTCATGGGCAGCTGGAAGGCACCAGCCAACAGAACAACGATGCACCCCGCAGATACGAGGTCCCTAGCACAGGCTTGTTCCAGGTTCTTCTCATAGGCTCTAGATAATCAAAATTATGTGTCTGTTGTCATGTTAAGCACTTCAGAGCTATTTATAGTTTGCATATTTTTTTGCATTGTTATTGCACAGTTAAGCTGAAGACTTCCAGGCCAAGCTGTCCCAAAAGCACAAGGAAATTCAGCGGTAGTCAACTTTCAATCCTGTTAATTGGTCAGAGGGAAAAAAAAGAAACTGTTTGGGCCAACGTGTACCATGCATGTTAGGAAGGTGCAGCTAGCGCTTTCTTTTCTTAAGAACTACACCTTTTTCAGGGTAGCAAATGTATATTAAGTGACATCAAGTATCACGTAAAATGATACTTTCCAAAGACCACTGACGAACTGGTTTAGACTTTTTCTCTGAGGTTCCAGCAACAAGATTTTTTTCTGACATCCCCAGTATTTTGTCTAAAACCACCCGTCTCATCAAGTTACGCTTTCAACCAGAGAAGGGATTGGAGAAGGAAAACAGATGTCTGATGCATTCTCAACAAGAATATAGGGAAGCACGACAAGAAAACATATGCCACGTATTTTTTTTATGGTCTTTTCTTTCTGTTACTGTTATTAATACCATGCAAATAATGTGCATGGGGATCTTTAAACATCTTCTAACCATTCAGTAAATCATTTCATAGAATAATGAATTCAGTACTGTCAATCAGCCACACCAATTTTACAACTTCTTTTAGTTTTTATGTCACATCTGGAAACCTATAGGACATAGTACTTTGGTGCACATTCAGAGAGTGACTCAGGGCTTTGTCTGAGGATGCCCTCTCCTCAGCTCTCCATGCCTGTGGTTAGGACGTCTGTTTCCACTGAGGAGGAGTGGGACATGCTGACCACGTCTAGTGCTGTATTGTACAGCACAGAAAATGTCTCGTGTTCTTGGAAGTGAGCCCCATGTTACACAACTGCAGTTCAAGGGTTACAAAGGCAAAGACTTTGCCAGTGGACTCAACACTTCAAAGCAATGGCAACAATTGTTGGATGAAACAGAGAGGAACGAAGTTGCCTGTGGGTCCCCAAAGCAGAGTCTGGAGTCTCAGAAGCAAAAATAGGATCCAGAAAATTCTCACTGAGAAACAATGAGAAAAAACCCACTCATTTTGGTGGAAGAAAAGCCTGAGTCCTCAAGAAACTCTCCAAGTTGCTTCCACAGCCAATCAATATTTTCTGTCGCACATATGGAATGAGCCGCAGCCAACTTCCTCCCCCAGACATTTCTGTTTCTGACTGTTCTTAGAAAGAAGCAAGACAGCTAATTCCATGAATCTCATTCATACGCATGGGAGTCACCAGGCTTGGAGGGACAGTCTCATCATTCAGTCTTCCTGACTCAACAAATTACCACAGATAAGCTCAGCCACAGACACATGCGTACATACGCTCTTAGCTCACAGCAGATGCAAGGTAATGTTACACAAGCTTGGTCCTCTAATGACAGACAAAATCTGAAGACTGAAATTTCTGACAAGTGCAAGGGAAAGAAAGAGGAAATGTAAGACTGGTCATAGATGACACGAAGGTGGAGACGAATCCTGGTCTACAAGAGCCACATAAGCAAGGTGGAATTCCTATTCCATACAAGCCTGACTTTCTTACAGTCGGCACCAAAGTCACATCAGCTTAGGAACGCACCAAATACCCTTGGCTGAGGCACAATGCCAGCACTTTGGATTTGCTCGAGTACGACCAAAGTAAATGCTCAGTCTAAGTATTTCTCCGCAGACCATTTTCCGCTCTTCTCTCCCTCCTGCTGCAGCAAATCTCCTCAAAAGTTTTCTTTTAAGAAACTATTTGCTGCAAAATTAAAGCTAATGAGACGCCGTGAAGAGATGAAACCACCTCCTTTTCAACTTCGACGTCTTGAGGCTCACACGACTCTTTGAAACCGAGGATTTTCAATTCACATGCTGCCAAAGCAGATTTGCTGAGGATAACGGCCTCCTCACCTGCCCAGTCAGCAACACAGATGGTGGGTGTTGATCTCTGCTACTTCAATGAAAGGCACATCATTTTAGCTCACATGATCACTGAAATGGGTTTATGCAGAGGTGTTTGACTCTGAAGTGGAAGGGCTGGAGCATGCGTTATTTCCCGCAGACTTGTCAGAGCTCATCTCTTGGTGCCTCTAGGCCCAGATATGCAGTCAGCTGGGCACTAAATTCTGCTGAAATATGGGGCTAAATACTGCCTGAGCTCAATGCATAAACTCATGCATAAACCTCACTTGATTTTAATGGCATTTATACCCTAGTTATAAGGGTCTCAGCCACTTATGCACATTTAATTGAGAATTCAGACACAATTCTGCAGACAACTTCCTGCATTTTGATATAATTTGTTAGCTTGTTTTAGAAACAATCCTGCAGTTAGCACAATTCCACCTGGGAAGGAGCATGTGTGCTGTCTTCCTCTCCCAGGCCCTGGAAATATCAAGAAACATAGCGATTTTAAATATTTTAGAAACTCTCTGTCCACAGCAATGACTGCATTTTAAAACTTTGATGGCCATTTATTATTTACAAGAGCATTTCAAAGGGTAAATTTCAGATCACAGCAACCTGTATGTTAATTGCCAAGAGTTCATTTGAAGACGTGGTTTGAAAGCCTCTTATAGGAATTTGGATGTCCTAAAACGTGAAGCCAAGTTTCTCCCAGTGTGTTGTACAGGTACAACACTATCTTGCTGTGAGTTCATGGCAATAAAGACAGTAAGGAAAAAGAAATACAAATGCCTTAAATTCTGAAAAGCAATCTCTGACTTGAAGTTCATGTTTGTGTGGCAGTTTGTCATATCATGGTCAATCTCAACCACTGAATTTCTATGTGCATTAAGCAGCAGCCCCTGTGGCAGCACATATTTTATACTCCTCTCTGTCCTGAAACCCTACAAATTTCTATTTGAATGACACTTTGCTGCCTCCTCATTATATACCCAGGAAGCAATGCTGATTGATTAGCATCGCATCCAAACCAGAAACTGGCATCATCTCAAGACTCACGCGATTTACAACAACTGCTAAGTAAATTGGCATACTTTTTTTAGTTCCTACTCTTCCTTTTTTAAAAATAAATCTTAGGAAAATACAATCCCAAAGGCCTAACAGGCACACATTTACAGATGGCAGCAGTGGGTCATAAATGACATCTTTTCCTGCTACTATTTATGAGAGCCAAATAAATTGAACATATTATGAGACATTTATAATGTTCTTCAGCAGAACAGTCAGCCAAAAGACAGAGCTGAAAGCCTGTTGTAACAAAAGGTATCAAAGTGAGGAGGAGAACAGTATCTACAATTACTACTCTGGTGATAAAACAAGCATAGTACAGCAGATGGGTTTAACACAAGATCACTATTAAATAAAACACTGGCTCGAATGCCAAGGAATGACTATTCAAGGAGGAGTGAATTGAGTCAAAGTGTATAAAGGCAGCAAACACAGCTCAGCTAACCTAGAAGCTATTTGCTACTCTAAACAAAAAGATCAAAACCTATGTTAATTCTCCATGTTGGTCAAACAGTCCCTCTGCAGACAAAAACTTTCATGATTAGGTATTAATCAATGCTTATGCAAATGACAGGACTGAGCACACTGATGGCACAGGATCCTGACCATGTAACACTGGTAAAAAAAGATGTAAAAGTCAAAACCACAAAAACCCCCAAAACTAACAATATAAATTTGCAGAGCTTTTTCACTTACCACTTTATAAACTTCTCAGTTCTTCATCAGAAACACACTAATTCATCTGTTTGGCAGCTTCATAGTTGTAGAACATTGCTTGACAAAACATGAGTCAAGTTAGACTCTAAAAAAAGGGTTTCATTTTTAGAAGTTTTGAAAAATATTTCAGGGTCAGAAGTAAGGCTGGAATTAATTAAAGTGAATAAGGCTGCACCATGGAATATGGAGCTGCAACGCTCATGCTTTTAGAGCAGGGCTCCAGCGCTCATTGGGTTTGGAAGCAGCAGAAAGGATGCCATCACTAACAAGGCATTTTGAATAACTTTTTCTTTTGTCAACTTGCAGTGTTTTTTAAATTAAATGTTTCTGTAAAATGCATTTTCGGTATTAACTATAAAATACCTTCTTTAGCTTGAGACTCAACACTTCAAAGACATACTTCAAAAGCTTGACGCTCACCTAATCAGCTCTCTAAGATCGTTTAAACTATGCTGTAACATGAACAAGGAGAGGAAAACCAGTAGTAACAGCAGAAGATACAAATTCAGAACAAATGTATACCATTACAATATAATTTCAGAGTAAAAAGGCACTGAACATAAGAGATTCAAACTTAAAATATCCAAACACTTTCTCAGCGACCCATCCATACCCCTAAAGACTCGGGCTGCATCAGACAAATCCCTTTGCAGATGCTGTGATTGAAAACACAAACCATTCACCGGTGACTCTCTCAACCTGCCTGGACTCCCAGCAAGTTAGCTGAAGTATCAGGAAAACCTGTGAGCGGGGCCTGATAAAGTACACAATATTGAAAAGTTTTAAAAATCTATGTAAAGTAAACAGTTTTGCCATCTTAAGTTAACAGTCTTTATACATTTTAAGAACTAAGAGATGGCAGACATAAAGTCCTGGTGATATGTACACAATATGTATGTATACATATGTATGAGTATATACATATAAAGACATATATACATATGGCACCAACAATCTCATCAACAGCAATTGAGTAGTTGCCGCCTTGTCTTGATTTTACACCGTTGCACGTGCTGACGTGTTACAAAGGACCAGCGATACAAACCCCAGATGTATAACAAACCCTGCTTCACCTAAACCCTTAGGTGCTGATTATTCCGGGGAAGAAAATTTTGTATTGGAAAATTGGGAACCTTTGCTTTAAGGTTTGTCAAAGGATTAATATATATTAAATGGATAATTAATACATATGTAATGGGTGGCCCTGGGAGACTGTAACCTACAGTTTACTAATTTAGACAGGGGTAAATAACATTAAGGTGTGGTTCCTCCTTTATCTTATCACTACACTCATATGTATGCTTTGTATGGAAAACTTTATTTGATAATAAAAATAGCATTCACAGACTTTCTCCTTCTTTGTTGCTACATCATATACATAGTGTCTGTTCCAAGGAAAGAAGCTCGTACTGGGTAAGTCCACATCTACTCATACTAGTGTTATGTATAAACCCAATAAGTCAAATAAAGCTATGAACAATGTAGTATTTATATATGCATAGTGTTTTATAAAAAAGATTGGCCCACATACTGCTTTTCATCAACACAGAAAAGAGCATTATGTCTATAGCACATTGCAAGAAATGATGATTGAAGAACATAGACTGCATACAAGTGCTTAATAATACATAAGCAGGCCCACCATGAAGAAAATTATATTCAAACCAACAAAAGCTTTAGAATTACTTATACAGTCTCCCATTTTAAAACAGCTTTACATACCTGATTCAGTTTAATTAAAATATATCCCCTGAATCAATTTGTTCCATTTTCAGAAATATAAACACTTAATCACATTCCTCACAGCTAAATTTTGTCATAAATCCTCTTTTATACAAGAAAAAGGCAACAGTTTTGTTTTTTTTTTTTCCCAACAGGCTCTATTAATTACAATTTAAACTGTACACACAATGATCGGCCATCTTCTTTCTTGGTTTTGTTTTTACAGTACCATGGCAACAACAGTGATAGACTTGCAATGTTTTTGTGTTCATATGGAAAATGTGAAACAGTATACATGTACACACCAATGCACTGTAAAAAGCAGCAGTTTACTTTAGTGGTCCAACAGTAACGGCAAACATTTTGGCTCAGCTAGGCAGTAATCCATTAAAATCTTATACCAATACTACAGCAGACTTACCACACAACTTGCAAATTTAAAAATACAACTTAGAAACTTGCAGGTTTCCCTTTTGCTGCTGTTCTTAGATTCAAATTTACAGCATATAACCAGTACGGATAGGCTTCTACAACCAGGTTGTCCCACTGATTGCCTCTTTTTGCCTGTGTTTTTCCTTTGACACATCAGGTTTTGGGTTGTTTTTTTGTTTGCTTGTTTGTTTTTTTAACTTTTTTTTTCTCAGCAAGTGCACTCCTTTTGTCTCAGTAAGGATGAACCAGTAAAATTAAAAACTTAAATACAGAGCGAGAAGAAGAGAGAGCTTTTGGAATTTGGCAAAAATAAGAAACGCCCACTGGTTTTGCCTGAGCAAAAGGAATACACCTACTCCGAGAGCGAGCACTTTGCTCCCACTGCATTGTGCCTTGTCCCAGGATCTCGATCCCTTCCCTTGCTTCAAAGCAGACAAACAATACCATGCATGCTTGGGTTGCTGTCCATATACATCTAGAAGATGAGCAGGGCTGCGGCGGTTGCCTTAATGAAATATCGTTAAACGTTGCTGAGGCTAATGAGAGATCAACAGTCTACGTTAGTGTGTGACACAGGCATGGTGGTTACCAGTCTTTCTGCCTTTGCGCATCCTGTAGAGGGGGCCTGAAAGTATAAACTGTTCATGAAACAAACTAGAAATTCCTTATCGTAAATCACCTTGTGCTGTGTGGGTTTGGTTTTTTTTTTAATTTTTATTATTTTTTATTATTATAAATATCCTTCATTGAAACAGTAGTCTCTTCAAACAGTTCTTGCAATTTTAGGAACATTTGTCTCTTTCTTTTTTA
>NW_009611984.1:20144-24512 GCF_000690535.1 Cariama cristata
CAATTTTCTTCCTTCCCCACCCCCAACCCTTAAAAAATTTTCTACATACAGTGTAGCAGTGAGTCACTAGAGAACAGTCTGGATCAAATTATTCAAACTTGGTCATAAAATCCTTTGCCTATATTATATTACTGGCTACCCCCATTTACTATATTGGGGAGGGGGGAAAGTAGCCCAATAAAGGAATTATTCTTAAGAAATCTACAAAGAATGTAGAAACAAAATTTTATAATCCTTTAGGACCAACACTTGGCAAGTAATTAAAAAAAAAAGGATACACTGAAAAATACTTTCTTTAATATTATACATCAGGCACAACACTTTGTTTTGTTTTGTTTTAAGATTTCATCTGCATAAAAGATTTGTAGGATCAGCAGGTGCCGGATGTCTCCTCGCCTGCGAAAGCCAGATGGTTTCAGCTCCCGCACTCTCTCCTCCGCTCCCGTGGCGTGGGGAAGGCGATGGGGCCCCCGGAGTAGCCCCTCAGATGCTGAGGTCGGTGCTGCACTCCTTGTACGGCCGCCTGCGCTGCTCGGGTGGGTGCCTGCGGCCTGGCTCATGCTTCCAGCTGGGGTCTTCCCTCTCCCGGTGGCCAACTCGCTCCTCCCTGAGCCGTCTGTCGGGTGACCTCTCCCTCCGCCGGTCGGACGACTTGGCCCGCCGGTCAAGGGAACTCTCTCTTCTCCGATCGGGTGACCTCCTTGGCTCCGTGAGTCTCTCCAGCGACCGCCGGCGGCGGCTGGGCGACCGCTCTCTGCGCCTCTCAGGGGAGAGGTCTCTCCTCCTCTCGTGTCGCTCCCGCCTCTCCAAAGTGTTGTCAGCGCTCCTCGTCCCTTCCCTCCGCTTTTCAGGAGACCTCCTCTTCTGCCCGTTCACCACCACCCTCTCCGGCTGCCTCTCGTGCCTCCTTTCCGGCGACCTCTCCATCCTCCTGCCTGGCACGTGGTCGTTGGTTTTAGAAGTCCCATTCCAAGTGTGGTGTTCATTGGGATGTCTGCTAAACTCTCTGCTGCCTTTTAGGTCTCTAACGTAAGTCCGCTTGTCCCCATGTTGTGATGATTTGTGAAGGTCTGGTGGATAACTGGACTCCAATGATGGGTGCTGCCGTCGGTCGGATGGCACGGGTTTCATTTCCGATACATTTTGTGAACCTGTGGCGGGACTGTTCCTGTCACTGCTGGGGTCTGAAAGAAAATAACAGCAAAGCGTTTGGTACCGATGCCTTCCGCGGCGCCGTGACACCACTTATCACTCTTCAGACTTCATTAGTGACAAAAACAAACAACTGTTAAAGCAGTCAGCGAAGGCTAACTGAAGCTTTTGTTAATTTAACTGCGAACAACGAGAGTTACAGGTTAGTACTGGTGCTGCTCTGTTCGTTAGCCGTGTTTTGGTCCAAGCTGATATCATCTTTATGCTCTTCTGGTCATGGGGCATTTTACATTTTCCCCAAGCCCAATTCATAATGTTTTGGTTACACTGCTTTCTTTCCAGTGGAAAAAAATACATTGTAGTTCAGGTTGTTGGCTGTTTTTTTAACGGTTTCCAATAAAGAGGGCCTTTAGGAAACGATTTTTTTCTTTTAAGTCTTTTCAAAGAACTGCCTTCCAGCTGTGGGAGGCCTTGTTGCAAATAGCAGAAAATGTACAGAAAATAGAATTAAGTTTTCACCTTGTAAAATAACATTTTGAAGGTGTGAGAATTAGACTCTAATCATACAATTTCCATTTCATTTAAGACATTACTTAATCTCACTTTGTTCTACCATGTTATGAAAAGTCCTAGGGTAGATTTTGGTTTTGCCACAATGATTTGAACAACGATGACAGAAGTTATGATTTTTTCATATCAAAGCAATGGAAAGATATTGTAATATGTAGGATGACTCTGATTAAGACCTAACCTCCAGTTCATTATTTTTAATGTAGTATTTCAGGTAAAATACAGCTGAGCTACCTCTGCAAGACAAACTGCAAAGCAGAAGAAAAAAAACAACCCCAAAACTAGAAACCAGTCCTGTGCTGCAGCTAAACCACAATTACTCACAACTTTTGTAACATGTTTATGAATGATTCATTATAGATATGGCAAACATTAAAGTAACTGCACTGACTTAATGCGAGCATTGTTTTTATTTGCCTATTGTTTTCTTTTTTAAAGTAACTTCTGCACGGCAGCTCAGCTGGGATTAGCTATGCTTCCTGCAGGCTTCCTGCCGCTCGCACCGAGACGCCCACCTCGAGGTGGACTATCCTGACGGCAATGACTGAAAACCCTCACAAACACTTCTGGGGACAGATTATTTTTCTTTAGTCTGTTTTTCTCCTTTTTGTCTTCCCTCCCCCAAGCCAAACACTCTACATGCTCATTCCTCCTGCCATCACACAAAGCATCTCCCGTTTGATGGCATTTCCATTCCTTAGCTTGGGAGGACCGGTGTGTGCATAGGTCATGATTTTTGTGATTTCCAGGTGAAACTCGTGTGCGACTCACGTGTGTGCATTTTTGCTTATTAGCTTTTTTCAGGCAGCAGCCGGGGCCCACACCGCTTTTCCGTAGCTGTAAGCACGTGGCTTGCGGCAACCTGGCTATCACACAAGGTACAAGCGAGGTTTAAACGTGTCCTGTGGTGTACTTACAATTCAGGGGACGCAGGGTGCTCGGAATGAATTGCTGTACATATAAAATATAGCGAAGCGGAAAGCAATGTGAGGGAATTAGGCCACAGCACAAAAACACCTAATAGTGATTTTAGCTACAAACCGTAGTTTGATTATGGCCCATAAGGTAGAAGCAAGACTCCCCGAGCTTGTCATTTCTCATACATGCAGCGATATTAGGAGGTATCATCGCTGAGGAAGGAAGAGCCCAGCACCAAGAAAAGTAAGAGAAAGAGAAAGAGAAAAGTAGAAAATTTAGATTCCCTATAATAAAGATGAAAGAAAGAAAAATCTTCATATTTTATCTTAGAATAAAGAAAGTTTATTTTTCCAGTCAGATTGTCTAGGCTTCACCCAAATATAAGGCTGCAAAGACAGCAGTTGTTATTATCATGACATAAAGAGACATCTAAGAGGTGATTCAATAACCCAGACAACGAGAGCATCCATTCTAAAAGACAGCTGGAACAGCGACACAGAATGTCATAGAAAAAACATTAACAATCAAACAACAACGAAAATTAAAGTCCACCAGAGACCACAACATTAAAAATAAGTACAAAACTCATTACAAAAATATACAGCCTCATAGAGAAGCACGTTCCAATCAAGTCAGAAAAATATTGGAACTTAACATTATTAGAGGAACCATTTGCGACTGCAGCGAACAGAACGAAGAGAGGAAGGAGTCCCAAATGTTACAAGGATATTCTTTACAGTAGTGCAAACCCTGTATATTAAATCCTTGCTTGGAGAATGAACGTTTAGTGGTTTAGCATTAGCCAAAAGAAAATTGGTGGGTGGTGGATTTCCATCCTCAGTGCAACAGACATATGCTTTGAGAAGTGAAGCACTTAATTTACAGGGTATTTATGCAGTCTAGCATATGATACAGTACTGTACATCCAAAGGAGTATAGGAAAAGACAAAAGTAGAAAGAACATTACATAATTTCAGTGCCATCATTGAACCTTCTGGTGTGCTATTTATATTACAGAAGTGTAAATTCACAACTTCCCTTCCATATTGTTAAACACTTCAATTGTTTGTTGGTTATACTCTGAACTGGTCGTTTTAAGTTAAATAATGAGCAGAGCGAGTAGAAACTCTCAAACGTGGTACAGTAAATGAAAAGAAAATCTAGTTCATAAACTGTGCAGAAGGATTTTGTTTCTGGTTTTAGGACATGGAGTGAATGATACACACAGAACTTACTGACACAGAAATAACCCAAATACGGGGAGAAAAGTATAAAGGACATCCCTTCAATCATCAGTTTCTATAGAAACCTCAAACACCTTTGGTTGGGAGTAGCCCTCCATCGAGGGCACAATATTTGACAATTATCTCAAATAAATAAGACATAATTATAATATTAAATAGTGTGCTAAGTTAAGCCACCTAGCAATCCAACCTCCGGGGGAAGAAAAGGAAATCTAATGCAATTCTTAGTAAGAAACGAGGACTGAATGCTTCCCCCAAGACAGACACAAGAGCACCTTTTCATAATCTCCTCACCTTTTCAGACCTTACAAATTAACTAGTTGAAACCAGCAGACAGTTTAAGGGGGGAGAAAAGGGCTCAGGAGGCCAAATCAATATATTTTTGCAGTAAAGCTTTTTCTTTTTTCTTCTTTTTCTTAAATAACTTTATAAATATTTACATAAATATTAAGGGAAGGCAAAACTCTCATAAGCCATCTCGGCA
>NW_009611984.1:24528-32774 GCF_000690535.1 Cariama cristata
TGGATACAGACAGGAACTAAGAGAAAAACCTAACAAAAAAAAAAAATCACTGCTTCAGAATAATAACTCAGGATCCCAGTTTTTGCATTGATTAAAAGTAGAGACCTATTTGAAACAATTCAGCCGCTGAGAAACAGTTTGGCACAGTTCAATGACATTCCTTGTTTGGCTGGACAAGACAATAAGGTTTTTTTGTTTTGTTTTGTTTTGTTTTCCTCTCTGATCACCAAAAATACTGCTATGATGATCTTGCCTTACACTGCGCCCCAAGTCCATGGAAGCAAGCAAAGGATGAAATGTGTAGAAAATTCAGCACAAGCGAGGCAATTAATCATATGTTGCAAAGGTTGGTAAGACACTGGTGAGAAAGGAAAATAAAAAAGAATTCCCGCTTCAGATCTTGAGACAAATCATTCATGGAGTGATGCCAGGGAAGAAAGGAATGTTTTCATAGTTTGACCCACCATATTCTGGGACAGAGCCATCTCCACGTTTCAGAAACAGGCGGACCCTACGGCCACCGTTTTTAATCAGTTCGATGGCCCGAGCGTGCTTCATGTTCTTGGTAGTTTCTCCATTGATCTCTAAGATTTCATCACCGATCTGTCAATGTAATAAAAGAGTCCAAGATTACAAACAAGCCCACATGAGGGTCACCACCAGCACACCACAAGACAACGGCCACAGGAAAGGTGGAAGAACAACTATGCACCAAGTGAAGCTAAATATGCCTAACTCCTTCCAGTGACAGTCCACAAAAAACAGTACGCAGGGGACTGGGAGACATGAAGGTGACAGGGAAAGCCTGAGGTATCAAAATATTTCATGGCTGTTCTTAAAAACCACGTTGCATTACTGTATTGCTTGATACCTAGAGCTGTGTTAGAACTGGAGTTATTTTATCTTATTTTGATTATTTATAAAGTCTTGGTCAAAGTGGCTGTTTGTTTTACAGTCTGCTGTAACTGGGATGTTCAATAACTTTTTCAGGTCTGTTTTTCACTTGGATAAAGATACCTACTATGAACTAGCAAAGCTGTTTTTGTAAATACAATCATTCACCAGGATAGGAAAACAGGGCTTGGAAGAGTTTGTCAAAGCATTGACTTCCACAGGGCACCACTGATTTATTTTCAGCAGCAAAAATTTTGGACCTATAAATCGACCCCTAGCAAAAGAATTTCGAAAATATCCTTTGCATGATATATCTGGAGAAGAAAAAGACATATGCTGTAAAGTTATAATCCGTTCTCTAATAGAGGAGCAAGGAGTACATGAAACTTGGCAATTTAATTTTTCTGTAGCCTCTTTATAACGTATGCCCTTGTTATAATGTTTATAATTTAACTGGTATGTGAAGTTAACAGATAAAACTAATCAAAAATCATATAATAATTTTGTAACCCGTGGGTCAATATACATTGCCCACTAGCAGAGGAGACGATCAGGTGGAACATCCTGATTCTCTACTCATGGCTGCAGCTTTAAAGGAGCTGACAAAGACTGTGGCTGTTACATTTTCATTGTTACACATCTCTTTGTTAGGCTTTAAAAGTCAGATTATGTATCAGAATTTGGAAACCTGAGTTGGAACAAGGAGGTGAAATCTTCCAATGCACACACACTGTTATAGACTGTATACAAAGCATGACAGAAGTCATTGACAGAAGTAAATAGGAACCACTGCTCCTTTCAGTTAACATTTAATTTTCCTCTTAGCTAGCACAGTAGAAGGTGTTTCTGTAGGGGAGAGGCAGGGAAGTCATCTTATTGCAAAGAAGCATGTTTTTAAAAGCTGTTTGTGCATACCCTCATCTTCCCACATCTCTCAGCTGGACCATCCTCAGCTAGCCGCAACACGTACAGATCCATATTATATTCCCGCCCACCTCGCAGGCTAAAGCCAAACCCTTTGGCTCCTCTTTCCAGCTCAACAGTGTAAAAGTCTTGGTCCTGCTGGAGGGAAGACAACATATGTGCAATTGAACAGAAAGTTAAACGCTGCTCTACTCTCATTTAAAAATTATTCATCCAACAAACATTATTATTTTGTTACTCATAATTAAAAAAATCAGTTGAGTTTTCAGACACAGACTAGTATTTCCTGCTTCCTCAGATCCCACTCTGCAATTTGGAGTGCTGGCGGTGGTCTGCAAAGGGCTGGTTTTTAGGCATATCTGTGCCCAGGGTGAAAGGGCATATTTCTGGAGGGTGGTTAGCTTTCAACCAACTGCAAAGGAAGGCTATGGCAAGCTCACTTCCAGTGCCAGGCTTTAGTTAAACGTCTAATAGTAAGTGGGAACAGTCCATGCCACAGTGCTGGCCTTTCCTTTTTGTTACCACCTCATCTATTCCTTTACAAGAAGCTCAGAAGCACGTGCATTGTTTTTGTCTACAGCACAAATGCTGTTAGTGTTGGGATGTTTTGAAGTCCCTAATGGAAAAGGTTACTTCTGGGATCACCAGTGGGAAGGAAAGTTAACAGTGAAATAATCTTTCTAATAAGATGCTGTCTGTAAAAGCTGGGACACTCCAGCTATTGCCCCTTATTAAGTTTTAACTCTTTTTTTGTCCTCTGAATTTATCATTTGCACACAACTTTCTGGAGAGTCCCCTCAAAATATGCAATTAAATAAACAAACACATAAATTATTATTGTCATAAAAATGTCAGCTTTCCCCCCCCCCCTTTTTTTTTCTCCCTAAAAGTCTTGATGAGAATGTGTTGGCAATGTTTCTCAGCTGACACAACAGCAACACATATTAAGAAACTAATCAGCAAATTCCTCTTTCTTCAGCAAACAGATTGAGGGAGAACAGCTTCCCAGTAGGAATTTTCAAGGGAAATACTTGAACACAGCCCTCAAGCAGATTGGAAGCAACAGCCTGTGGTAAACAAAACAATTAGAAAGCTACTCCTTACCTGTGCTGCTTGGGGTGGTTTGAAATCAAACTGGGATTCCTGCTTTGGTTTGGTGTTGTTCCTGCTGCAACAAATGAAAGAAAGAGGGAGAGAGGAAAAATACAGTTCATGGGATGTGAAGATGATCAAGAAGTAATCGAAGAGAGAGCATGTCAACATGCTCTCCTCAAGGAAAACAATCTGACCTCGTCTCCTGTGGTATTTGTTGAGGAGTATGTGTGGTTGTAATTGTAGCAATTTTTTCTGCATTGGTCAATAAAGTAGCATTGGAGGACTCTGGAAAACAAATGGTTTTTTTCATTGTGAGAGAAGACCATTGGCTATTCACTGAAAGAAAAAAAAGCTTTGCAGAGGTATTTCACTGGAAAGTATCATTATGTTGTTTTTAAAGAACTTGAGATTGGTTCAAATTTCTTAAATAAAAAAATTTACAGAATAAAGCCTAAGCTAAGTCATAGTAATTATGTATATGAAACTGTACACTTCATTGGAAAATGCAAAACAAACAAAAAGAAATTGGGAAATCTGGGTTAGAAACACCTCTGACCATTAAACTCACCCAGAACAAAGACTGACTAGTGCAGGAAGGGTTGAATAACATTTCGTCTGTTGTCTAACGACATGAATTCCAATCATTAAAGTCTCCAAATATGGTAGGTTGGCTGGATTAATTTTATAGTAGCAATAACTATTCCATGGATTATAAGCTTATCAGTGTTTCCTCCATCAGAAACTGCAATCTTCAGTGGGATTGAGATGTGGCTTTTATCTAATACCTCATAAGGTGATATTGAATGTGGCTAAAATCCAAACTTACTGAAATACATCTTTGAAATACACCGCTGCCTGCCTGAGCACTCAAAGCTGCATGCAGGGACGTGGAACCACTTGTACCAAATGCATCAACAGCTCTGAGTACCATTTACTAAATGGCTCACTGAGAGAATACAGAGAGCAGGATTAACTTCAAAACTCAATTTATGCCATCATAAAGGGCCCTCAGCCCAGCATCAGCCTGTGCAAATGCCGTATTTCTCTACGCATGGCAGGAGGTGCTTCTGGAAGATGTCTTCTCTCCTGCTTCACAAAACTGGGATGGGAATTGCTGTAGACACAACTGAAAAGTGACTATCTAGGTGTCCCTCACAGTACGGCATGGCAAAATGGTCCCCTTGTCATTTTGGACCTTCATCATAGACTTCAGTAAGACCAGAGTTAACCCAGAACTCATTTAAAATTCTGCCTAAAACTAAGGTCATGTCAATGCCATTAGCCAAATATTAGCAACATAGTTTTGGAGGAGGGACCTGGAACTCTTGCGTGTTGAACTCAACACATTTTCCAGAAATGAATATGGTATCAATCCTGAACTGAAATTTGTACTGAAGAGTTTAAAATTTTTAACTGCTCCAGAAGTCAGCAGTTCCTGAAAACACCCTTCCCCTCACACAGGAGTTTGAATTCAGAGGAAGAGTCGGTGGTAGACGCTTAAGCACCCAAAATGTTGAACAGTTAGTTACATTGGTCGCATACGGAGAATGATGAGCACAGTCAATAGAAACACCCTCTCATTAGGTATGGCATTCCCAGCTAAAGTCACTGCAGTAGCAGGCACTCACTCCTTTGTGGAACAGTTCTACACACAGGAGACCTCCCCACTTTGTGCCTATACCCATTCTAACTAGGAGGGGGTCACAGATTGCAAGTAACTACAAAATACTGACCATGATCCATTTTTCAAGATCAAAATCTAAACTTAACGCACAATCACTGGTTAAAATGGTGCACCTTGTTTCTTGACTGAATTTCTCTAGTTCCAGTCCCACTTAAAATAAAGCCACCATCAGACAACAGCAACAAAAACCGGGTGGAAACATCTGGCTCTCCAACATAAAATTGCAAGGTCTTCCACCCTGCCCTTGTTTGCCTCTTAAGCTCCAGGCATCCAGTAATTCATTTTATTGACTATGGAGAAATCTGCCATTGTTAAACAGAGTCCAGCTGTAACAGAGAATTGCAGAAATGGGATTTTTTTTTTCCTGAATTAAGGAGAGGTGGTGGTCATGGGCTTACTTGGTCCTGGGAACCTATTTTATTTCATGGATATATTTTAATTGTGGACAAATCTAGATGAGGTGAAGGTTTGTCCTTCCTGTAGCTAGTGCATATCAAGGGAAATCCAGGAAACGGGAAAAAGAAGAACCATTTAAACAGATGGGTGCAATGAGAGCACAGCTCCTTTGCCTGCAGCACTGTGCCCAAGTTAACATGCCCAAACCCTCAGCATATGGAGCTGTAACATCTTCCAGACCAGAGCTGGCTTGTGTCCAGTGACTCAGAGAGCAAGAGAGGTTCCTGGGTCTGCCTGCACCTCTCAGTCTCGGCATGACCAAAACATACCCTTGCAAGGATGTGCCACTGACAGCTGGCTTGTGTGAGAAGGAGATGTCCCTATGTGTGGTTACACTGTTGGATTTTAAGAAATAATTCTGTGTATTTTGTAAAGATGCCTTGATGCTAAAATCTGTCTTCAACATAAGAAGGCCCCAAAACATGGTTAAGTGGTTTTTATTCATCCAGAACAAAAGCCTCTGAAATCCTCCACAAATATTTGGAGATCAGATGAAGATGGGCTTCAAAGAGAATGCAAGATTCCTACCCTTTAGTAGGTCACACTAAGAACATCAAGTAGAGCAACAACACATCTTTGGTACAGATGTATCTTCACACCACTGTACTGCATCTATCTTTAGCCCACCCTATCCCCTCAGTCAGGAGTTGTGCATAATTTTGCTAGTTTTTTAGACACTGGTTCAGGACACATGCCAGCCACCATGCAAAACTGGAACAGAACAGAAATACAGCAAAAATTATCTCCAGTAGAATTACAAATGTATGTTCTAAACCCTACGTATTTCACTGATTCCTTGCCCTGTTCTGCCCTAAAACATGCAGACGCCAATTAAATGCCTAATCTGGGCTTGTAATTTTTCAGCTCTATGTATCCTTGCATCATCTGGTAGCGTGTTAAAGCATCGTAATTTCATTGCAAATACAATCCTGCAGTGGTCTATGGCAATGAGTTGGTGCAAGACTTATTACAAAGCAAAAACCCCTGGTGTTTTTAATAATGTTAGAAGAGATTAGCAGTGTGAGTTTATTGTGAGTCTTGTGATGAGCCTTAGTTTCATGTTTATCTGAGAAGCATGGCTTCTGATCTATTCTCCTCCGCCCCACCTTTAAGTATACTGTTAGACCATATATATTTACCAAAAAAGCACCCAAAAGTCAACAAAAAGAAAACAACAAATCAACAAAAGTACCCAAAGACAACAAAAACAAAACAGCATTGAGACCAATTTCTTAAATCTCATGGGGTTTAGAGCAAACCTCTCGGCAATTTTGAGAGTGCTCTGGTTTAGCATTCGCATCAGGAGGCTACATTCTTCTTAAAAAATTCGTAAACGATTCAAAAATTATTTATTTCTTAAGTATTTTTGCCTTTAAAAAATTGTTTGAAGATTCACCTTGCTTGATTTTGATCAGATACCAAAATACAGGTAATGAACAATTCTTCTCTCAGTTTACCTTCCAAAACTGGCACGCACAGGCCAACTCAGATGTTAGTCTGATTCACAGCGATTTTATTGTTCATGAACACTCAATTTGCTGGAAGCAGCAAAGGATGATATACCATTTGACCTGGTAGCTACAGTAGGAAAAGAAAGCCTTTATGCAAAACAGATCATCCTAAACATAAATAATTTATAACCAGATAATTTCTCATTCTGGCCTATTTTTATCTTATAACTAAACATAGCATAATCATCCTCTGTAGGGCAGCCAAATCCATGTTTCAGACTAGAAAGTACGAGAGTTAGCAACTACCTAATGCTTCTCACTGGAAATCACATCATGTAACTTCTTCATTCTGCTTTACAGGTATCAGGTTCAAATCAGCCATACTTTTTCAACCTTTCTTCCAAACTTAGTCACACACTCTCTCTGCATTAAACTGAACACAAATAGTGTCCTGTACAACTCTAAGAAATGCGCATTAGCACTGTATCTGAGCCATTAAAACTTATACCCATGGATTCAGTTTAAAAAGAGAGCAATGTAAAAAGATTTCTGCCTAATGAGTTCTCCCTATGAACCTGTCCACGGCAGAGCAGGACAATGAACAAACAAAACACTTAGAATTTAGAACCACAGCAATTTTAGTTCTACTACAGATACTTATACGCACGTTTCTGCCCTGTTCGTATTTGGCACTACAGCTAGGGATCAATTTAATGAAACTGATCCTTATTTTTATTGAATAGTTCAGTGACCTGAAACTAGTACCAAGTGTCAGTATATTATTAGGGATCCTGCATGTTCCCTCTGATTTGAAACAGTGAGATTCTGTCTAGGGTAACTCTTACAATGATTGCTGCAAGCACACAGCAGCTCCAGAGCCATCACCATTTAACAAAGTCATTTCAAAATGTACTGAGCTCGCTCCCAAAGCAACTTACCCAGAATAAAAACAAATCTTCTTTTAGAACAGCTTAAAACATGACAAAGTGTTTATCCCTTTCTGTGATCTCTTTACTCTAGAGTCTGCTTGTGTAAATACAAAGCTTCAGGAATCCCACATATTAACGAGTGATTCCCATATATTCTAAAGCTACATTATTAACCTAAGAATCAAATCAAAGTGTATCAAGATATGTATCAAATTTACAGATCATTTTAAGGAGATAGGTGGAGGAACGCAATAGAATGGAGTATTATTTTTTTAATGTAGAATCAGCACCTCCCTGTTCAAAAACAGAACTCCCATTTCTATAGAAAGAAACAAAAAATAAAGCTATGGAAGACTCACAACCTCCATCATTGCTAATTCCCAAAGTGGAAGTAGAAATTGAGTCCTCCATGACTTTGCAGCTCCAACTGATGCAAAAAGCCAGGGAACAAAACCAACAAGAGGGTCAGATAAGACAGCAGGAAACATATACTTTACCATCTCCTGGAATGATGCGCAGGGTAACGGTGTTTCCCGCTTCCTTAATGAGGTTGACGATGTCTGAATGCGACTTGTTGGTGATGGAGCACCCATTCACGGCCAAGATCCGATCGCCTACTTTCAGCTTGCCACAGCGGTCTGCGGGACTCCCTTCAATTATCCGACCTATTTTGTGAGGCATGGCCACACATGCATTTCCCGCTTTTGTATTGGTTTGGGGGTTGTTTTTGTTTTGTTTTGGTTTGGTTTTTTAATTGTTTACATACGTGGGAATATGGTGAAGGGGAAAAGGAGAAAAAGGGTTGAACAGGGA
>NW_009611984.1:32805-40615 GCF_000690535.1 Cariama cristata
GAGAAGGTTAAGGGTTAATTAATTAATGCATCAAGCAAAAGTTATTATAGGATAGCTTTGCTGCCAGTGTTCAAAACATTGGCAATCAACCAGTACAAGTGCACAATACTTCTTTTACAAAAAGGTGTTTTGTTAATCACTCAAAACTCCCCCACCTTGATTTCTGTTAATAAATGGTGAGATTTTTATAGACTACAACTGCACTTATCAGCCCCGTCATAACCCAAATCCCAATTTTATTTTTGAACAAAAAAATTGAAACTGCTTGTAGAAAGCACAACTTTCCTCCTCCAAGATTACATCAGTGTCAGCCTCTCTAAGTCCTCCTCTAAGTTAACTGCTGTTCAAGCTTCTGCCAATGTTTTGTTCTTTCTCAATTTAGAAAGATGAAATCGTTTAGGCCTAGGAGGGAGTGCAACTCCCTTTCTACCACAAAGACCCACTCTACCAGTGCTGCATGGGGAAGCAACATAAAGTGGTTTTCTTCCATCGTGAATAAAGGTACTACCAGGGAAGGTACAGGACCACTACAGATGGGCCAAGACTGACAAAGGTAACCTGTTTGGTGTAGGCATTCACCTCAGCCTCTGTTAACCCTTCCCCTTTTATGATCTTAGATGGCATCAGGACAGGAGCAGGGAAGGAATAAGGACCGCCTCACTTAAATACCTCTAAAACCACACACAAAACCATCGAGATGTCTGACACACAGAGCAAGAGCACTGTAGGATGAATGTGCTTTGGAGACAAAATTCTCCTCCTGTTCCATGCAATTGTTTGTCCTAAAAACACAGGGTTGTCCTTAAAATGCAGTATTGGGACACGGGATACACAACTTCACTCAGATAAATCCACTGGGCTTTTGTATGGCTTCTTTACATGCGCACGAGGCCCTTGGGCATGCAGCACGTGATTAAAACCATGAGGTATGCAGAGTGGTCATCTCATACTTTGCATCCACAATACATTCACCCCCAAGATGCACTTTCCCATCTGTGCTGTAGTCTTTCTTTGATTAGTAGTTTTAGAGATATACATTGCTGCACACATGACAACATTAGAAAGACCATAAAGAAGGAAAGGCTAAGAAAAGGAATGTGAGGTGAGAGAACAAGGTTGGAAAGATGCGATGAAAATTGGCAGAAAGTGTTAATATTCGTTGCAAACGATAGGTATAGTGGTTTTTTTTCTTCTTTTACTGTGATGTTAGAAAGTTTCTCTTTCTGGTAATACAAAGCTTCATCCAGTTTAAAGGCTGTTTTGAGGGTATGAGTTCCTACTCTACCCAATCCACTGAACACAGATGACTGAACCCACACCAAAGTGACCAAGGTGGGTTTTAGAAGCAGTTTGGCCCATCTCTAAATACTAGCCATGAAAGAAAAAAACTACAAAGCAGGTCCAAAGCAAGCACCACACAGCAGAGGGAACACATCTCATGCAGAGTATTAGGGAAAAAGCTGAATACACTTGAAAAAAAATTAAAGGAAAAACAGTCACAGATCAACAGATCTCCACGAGGAGCCCCTGCACAGAAAACTTCCAGTTAGCGGGTATCTTGGGCTAAAGCAAACACAACTCTTTACAACCATAGGTCAAGGTTTCTCTGCAGAAAAGAGTTAGAGCATAGTCTTCATACAGTAAAAGTTATTTATACACGTTTGCAAATACTTTCAGAAGATAAAAGCGCTCTCTCCATTTTAGACTAAGTTCAGTGCAATCTATATTACATTACACCGTTGTGTTCTGGCCCCAAAATACCTATTCTGGAAGAGCAGTTTCCTGCAGCAAGGACAGTGAGAGGTAGCCTAACACCTGAGAACTGACAGAACTCGATGCACCGGGTCTATATTAGGTATTTCCCCCTTGAAAACTCTGCTGCCACGACTGCCCACAACAGTGTCAGAAATGGCCTGTACTACATTGATATCAGCAAAGGAGGTGATGCTCCCTTGATGTATTAGTAAGGGCATTGCTGATGGACAATGACAGGAGATTTCAGGAAAAAAGCCTAGAAAAAAGGAGGAAAGGCCACTTCTTGCCACACGCACCTGTGTGCCCCAGGAACACTCAAGCTGTACAGGGAGACGGCAATGTATTTTGTCTGCAAACCACAGCCCTGCTCTGAGACGTAGTGTGAAGACAGTTATGGCACATGTTCTGTCTTTCCTTTCACCCTCCATCCCTACCACATGCCACAGACTAACAGGGAGGGAACACCTTCTTTTTCTCCCTACAAAGCATAAGTGGATGCTGCCTCTGGCCCTTTTAGAGGACATGGAAAGGGAAGAAAATAGCATCTCTGACTGGTTTCTCCCTTTCAATGACATTTCTGCTCTAGAGCAGGCTGCTCATACTTTCAAAACCAGCTTATGTACACCTCTTTTGCACCAACACCTGGAAATGGGTGTGTGCCTAGCAGAAAGGATTGTCTTCAGAAAGAAACCATGATCACTTCTATTAGGGCAGGATATTATGTGTGACATTGCATGAACTTCATTTCCCTCTACTCTGAAGAAATGGATTTGGGAAGACGTGGAATGGCTCTAAAAAAACCCTAGCCTGTTTTTTTAACAGTATTCTCCATTTTATGTCTCACCAGCAAGCACTATTAATTAAAACTTTCCAGCTATCAGCATGCTCACTCCATAATGAGGATCAGAATAACCCCGATTGCCAGAGAGAAGTTAATCAGTTTAAGCATTACTGCTTTTAAATCAACTGGCTCAATTCCACCATCAGGAGACATATTTCATTCCACCTGCTTCATTTCTGCATTAGCAAACAGCATCACTGGGGGGATGTTGGCTGCTCTTCTGAGAGTAAACCCCAGAAAGACGTCCAGCTAGCAGGGAGAGCTGGAGTTTCAGGGAGCATCAGGAATTGCCATTGGTGGCAGATTTGCTCTTCATGTCGGGATTTCTCATTTTGCTTTTCTTGACTCAGTCCCAGGAGGAAAACACCTACCAAGTCTTGGCCTCTGATTAATCTATTAATTACATAAATTAGGGCATGCTCAAGACTTTCAATTATACAGATCCCCACTCGCCTCCTTGTGCTGCAGTGCTCAAATCTGCGTCTCATTTGAGGCGCATTGAAAAAACCCCAAGACTTACCAAATGTTGTCCCCGCCTCTGGCCTGCTCACCGATGAGACGATGACAAAGCCGAACCCCTCATTTTCACCGCGGCGGATTTCCACATCGTAGGGCTGGACCACGGCACTGACGACACCGCTGCCCCCGCCACCACCACTGCCGATGCCACTGGTGCTGCCACTGCCCGAGCTGACGGTGTTGAGGGAGTTCTGGCTGCCCTGCGGCGTTCGCTTCTCCTCCGTCAGCGAGGCCGGCTGGTTGCTGCTGTGGTGGGAAGAGGCTGGGGACGGGACTTCATTCTCTGCCTTGGGAACTGGGGAGTTAAAAAAAGACTGTCTGAGCAAGCTGCATCATTTAGTGCTTGAAAAGTGCCATCCACTGAGAAAAAGGTAAAAAAATAAAGCAAATCACCTGCTTTAATCTATAAATCATGGCCAGAGTGACCAAGGGCTCTGTCTCCTTTCGGATGTCACCACCAACAGCTCTGTTTGGTGATGGCACTGACCACACATGCTCATCCCTCTCCAGTGTATCCTCACGCAGCCAAAGCCTTTTGCTGCCAAACTACAGCAGCTGTACGGTTAAACCAGTGCAGTGCTGCGTGCTTGGATGCTCTGTGGCATTTTAAACCGGGATTACATTAGTTCAGGGGTGTCTCCTTTAGATATCACATCCCCACTTCAGTTATACATGTGCAACTGTGTCTATGGGCACAAGCCGTGAGGAGAGACAGTAATACCAAATACCCATCACTCAACACGTGTATTTTTTTAACTCAGTGCTATCAGTTGGGTAGCACTGATTGCCTTTGATTAATGTGATCTTAAGTAATAATAACCACCCGTACTAAAGCAAAACAACTTGTGAACCAAGATTTTTCTGGATAGAACCACCAGCAACTATCATTTGTACAGTCTGACACAGTTGGGGGGAAACCATTAAACATTATTAACATTAATATTAAACAAGTGTTTAACAGCAACTGAAGTTGGAAGCGGTATCAGTTTAAAATCTAATCAGCTACCACAGGTTTTGAAGAAATCTTAAAAAAATCGCTTAGTCCATACTCTGCTCGAGTCAGGGCCAACTATATTCACTGTCAGTCCTGACAGATGTTTGTCTAATCAGCTGTTAAACATCTCCCCAGGCAATCTATTGGTTGCAATATCTAACTTAAATCTTCCCTGCTGCAACATAAGGCTATTATTTCTACTTCTATCTAGCAGGCATATGGAGAACATATTATTCCCTTCCTCTTTGCAGCAGCCTCTTATAGTCTTGGGGACTTTAACACCTCCTCCCCCTTCTCTGCTTTAGGCTAAACAATCCCAATTTGTTCAATATTTCCTTGCAGACCATGTTTTCTAGAGCTCTCCTTATTCTTGCTGGTCTTCTGGACACCTTCCAGTTGGGCTCTCTCCAACTCAAACATGTCTTTCTTGAAGTGCTGGACCATATTGCAGCTAAGCCATCATCTGCTGGGAAATCAGGAGAGTTCCCCCCTGCCTACATCCCAGCATAGTGTTTTTCTTCACCTGAGCCAACCTCAAGTTAAAACCTGTGGCCCATAATAGCTTCCATTTCTTGCTCCTCAGCCAGTTCTCCACAGTCCATTTGCACAGCTGAGCACAGCATATTGCTCTTGTCTCTACTGAATGGCTGCCTCCACTAGTCAGGTCACTTCTCCAGTGTGGTGAATCAAAATTAAGACGAAGATCTTAAAAGCAACAACAAGCAAACAGATGCCAAACGAAATCTAAATCTGTAAACCCATGATCCAAAGCAAAAGAACTTCAAAATATTATTGAATAGAAGTACCTGTCTACACTTATGTGCTCAAACTATGTGCCAAATATATAGTATTCCACATAATAAGAATACAGGAGTATAAACTTTCCCCTACATGAATCTCAAGACATGGAGTACTCATTTAGGTGAACAATCTTTTTCTACTGGCATATAGATGACAGGAGGAATAAGGGACCAAAATTCAGGAAGAGGCTTCTCTCCGAAGTTATGCCAGAATTTAAAAGCCTGCAAATATAAGGTGAAAGAAGGGATCCTGAATAATTTATCCTAGAGTAAGTGTCCACATTTGCAATGATTCAGAAATAGCTCGGTCTGGTGTAACAAGCCCCTGAATGAAATACCAAGAGATCTCTCATGCATCTAAATCTTTTATGGTAATTTCCAGCCTGGAGGCTGCAAAACTGGATAGAAAAATCTACGCACAAAAACAGTACCAAAATTCAGCTGCCCTCCCCCTTCCTCCCAAAGCTCATCTCCTAAAGCTTCTCTCACATCGGCAGCAATTTGTCAGGAATGAGAGAGGCTATTAGAGGAGAGACACAACCTCACATTTAATCCACAATGGGAAGAAGGAAAGAAATGAGAAATGAACATTTATTTAATATTGTGTGGAAGGAGCTCAGCCCTGGGTAAGAATACAGAGCTATTTTAGAGGTACTGTTCTAGTCCTAACTTCCACTGCGGGCCTAATTTTCAACCTGAAAGTTATTTTGATGCTCTTTAAGATGAAAGTACATCACTGCCTATTTTTCTGCTGATGTCTAAACTTGAAAAGCTATGTAATATCCTTTCCTCTGAACAAGTGAGCTAAATCAAATCTCACACTTGAGCTCCCTAAAGGGACTCACAAGAAGAGGCAGCACCCCAATGTTACTCTCAGAGTAACATAAGTTACGTACTGTCCGAGTAAGTATAAGTTCACTTGTCATTTAGAAAGCTCATGCTCGTATCTTCATTTTCTTTCTATGTCTATCACAACATTTTTCTGTTGCTAATCTGGTGCCACCACGCAGTGTCACTTCCCTCTGCAACTCTGTCTTTCTGCCAGCTTCTTTTTTGTCCATTTAGACCATGCACTTGTACAGTATGTACGTAATGCCTAGCATAACTCAGCATACAGAAATCTCTCTACTACAACAAGCGTCCACACCCTGCACTACCAGAACCAATGACACTTAACAGTTTTGCATCCTGCTGTTAGCTGACTACATGTTGCAATCTCAGTTGAAGCTTCTTCTGAGCCTGGGACATCAGCCACCTCACACCAGTGCCCTCACTCGCTCTCTGCCCTTGCCTTCCCTCTCATGCTCTCTTCACCATCTTTTCCCTCACTCCCAGTTTAAGGGTGGTTATCCGGCAGCACAGTTATTTTGAGAAGTAAATAGAAAACACAGGCAGTCAGGCACAGTGTCTGTTGCTACGTGAGTCAAACTAAAAATGGTGTGTTGCAACTGAAGAGTTCCCCGCTTTATCAGAAACCTTCACAAAGACTGGGGAAGTCAACTGAGATTGAGTCTTGACTAGAAACAAAACATTTGAAAGGTATTTGATCAAGAACAAAAAAGACTAAAAATAAGCAAAAGAGGAAGAATAACATCATATCCCCTGAGTTTTCCCAGCATTACAAGGAGGACCTTTTTTTCTTTAAACCATTTGCTGAACAGATGGAGTCTGGCAAGAAAATCTACCCCTGCAGTGCAACACTGCAGCCTACCTGTGTAAACAACTTTGCGCCTGACGGTCAGATTGACATGACCTTGTTTGGCTGCCTGTTGCATAAGCTGGACGACAAGCTGGTGCGATTTCCCGACGACAGGCGTCCCATCCACACAGATCAGTTCATCACCCGATCTCAGGCGGCCGTCAGCATCAGCAGCACCCAGCGGTACAATGTGACCGATGTAAATCTGATGAATTAGTACAAATAGGAGAAAGAAAGGAAAGAAAGAAAGGAAAGGAAACGAAATGAAAGAAAAAATAAATAGCGATAGATGAGAACTAGCTCAACAGCCAGCTGGAAGCAAGGGGCACTGGTAGTTGGATCCATTTAGTAGGGACAAGAAATTGTTGACAAGTGTCTGCTGGTCGGCAAAGCTGCTCCTGTGAAAGCAGCTCCATGTGAATATAGTCACATTGTGAAATTGTAATAAATCGACATATTGTTTCTTTAGGCGGTCCATTCACTCTAACGACAGATAGCCTTGGGAAATGTGTTCGACCAGACAGCGACCAGAGAGGACAATGGTTAAAAGCACTGAGGGTCCTGTCAGGGAAGCTGAGATCGAGTTATCCTTTCAGTTGCCTCTAGGGTTTACAAGCTCCATCCCACTCGCCCGTTCACCAAGTCAGTCTTTGTTTATCTTCAGCGAGTTCTGTGGAGTTACTCTAACACGAGAGGAATCCATGGTCTCTCTTTCCATAAATAAGCAAAATAATTTTGGCAGGGAAATATGTGAAAATTTATGGTGCCCCTATCCAGCTTTGACCTGTTGAGCACATGAAAGCCTGACACCTTCCACAGGCACTGGATTTATCATAAAGAAGTTAAGTGAATTCAAGGAGGGAATTGAGCAAATAGAAAATCTGACACTCTAAGATCAAAATACTTGCAAAACCAGACCAGGACATACTTTCCTCAGTGTCCAGGCAATTTCAGACCTACATATTTTCATTTGGGCTATCACAAAACCAGGGAATAGCAGGGGAAGTCAAACACATATCAATTATGGGAGTTTTGGTTTGTTTCTTGGAGGGAGGGTGGAGATGAGTTGCAGGATGTAATTACATAGCCCCCTAGTTATTTTAACACAGATGCTACAACACAGTTCTGTACATCTGTACATGCTACTACCATGATCCTGGAAGATGTCACAAGTTGGACAGGCTGGATCGATGGGCCGAGAC
>NW_009611985.1:0-15499 GCF_000690535.1 Cariama cristata
GCACCCGGCCCCCAGCCCAGCGCTCCCTCCGGCGCCTAACTCGCGGAACTTTCAAGTAGGACCAATTTAGAAGGACCCTTCCCAATCAAAAATAGCTTTAAAACGTTAAGTGCACCTCATTCTGGATGGTTGGCCGTGTAGAGTGGGGAAAGGGTCTCTTTTCCTGCTCGCCCAGGGGAAACCAACGCTGTCCCTCTCGTGTAAATTTGGCACTGCAGAGTATCAGCTGTGACAGGAAAATGTGAAGGGAAACGGCGGGCGACACCGTGCTTACGCCCCTGGCTCCATGTTCCTTTGGGTTAGCTGTGTTAATTTATTCATAGTCAGTGACATTTCTATGCTAATATTCACAGAATCACAGAATGGTCAGGGTTGGAAGGGTGCTCTGGCGGTTGCCTAATCCAACCCTACTGCCAAAGCAGGATCACCTACAGCAGTTGCACAGGGTCACGTCCAGGCGGGATTTGAATCTCTCCAGAGAAGGAGACTCCACACCTCTCTGGGCAGCCTGTGCCAGGGCTCTCCCACCCTGACAGTACAGAAGTTCTTCCTCATATGGAAAAACTGCCCTCAGACACAGGCCGGTCCTCTTCAAAAAGTTAAAATGAAGCCTTTAATTTAGCTTATGAATCAGGCTGATTAAATGCCAGCATTTCAATTTGTTTTGCTTGTCCTCCTGTATTCAAGGCGGTGGCTAAGAAGAAAGGTGTAGAGCCTAGGTAAGTCGGGCAATAGGCGAAGCAAGCCCTCCAGCAGAACCAGCCCTCTCCCACCGCCTCCGCCTTGCAGAACCTGTCCTAGTCGCAGGATCTTCCCCGATGCCTCCACAGAGAGATGCAGAGGAGAAGGATCGCATCCGGCGCTTCAAGACCTGGTGCGCAGCCACCACTGCCACGGTGCGGGAGAGTGGATGAGCCAACCAGCGAGGTACAGCATGAGATTCATTTTCACCCTCTGCACAAACTTCCTTATATTTCTTTTGTATTACTTAGCTCCGCTGATACTGATAAATTACCACAATACCTTAAGGAGTGAGATAATAGAGTAATTTGCAGTCTAACCTGAATTAATTGTCTCTTAATCAGGAATTGTTTTAATAGCATGGTGGGAATTAAGAGTAGAGCACTTCTTAATATTAAATATTTGTGAAGTAGTCTTAAAAAAATCTGGCTAGAGAAGTCCCACGATCAGAAAACAGGGAAGAAATGCAAAATTTGAAATGCACTGTTGCTATAAAATATTTGAAAATGTAACTTAAGGACAATTTGATTAGCACCAGGAAACTACCAAATTAACTTCATGTATTGTTCATGCTAAGGTTGGTTTATAATTTGCCATATTAAAGCAATTCTGTTTATTAGGTGGTGAAGTACAGGTTGCATGTTAAATAATATTAACTTAAATACACACTTAATACTTGTACAAAAGTACTTAAAATGTAATCTAAGGTTGTTAACTCCATCACTAGTAGGTTTTGTGTCAGCATTCTGTACAAGAAAATACAAGATGAAATATTCTATTCAAAGAAACTAACTAGTGTGCGTTTAAACTGATCTTAATGAATGCAGCTGGTAAAGGAGTTCGTAAGTAAGGCAATAGTATTCATTTCTTAGCAATTCTGGCAGAGAATTGCAGAATTCTTTGAAGACTTCTTTACAGTGCTTGGAGCAGCGAAAAACCTAACATACGCAGACCTTCCCTCCTTCAGAGGGTTATGGCACACCGCTGTGATACGTCATTTTGCATAACCTGCGTAAAAGAACTCTTCAGTCCTTTCTGAACCTAAAACTTCCGCCTTACACCAATCAGATCTCACAAACTAGATCCATTAGAGGTATTTAAAGTATTCTTTGACCATTTAAAGATTTGTGACTTGATTTACTGTTATACGTCCAGAGCACGAGGCAATCAGCTGAGAGAACGTTCTGTGGTGGTCACTGTAAGAAGCTCTTACCTTCACACTGTTGTTTTTCAAACCTAATTAAGAACTTCTTGTTATTTGTTCTTTCTTTAGACCGTATGTGTTCAGTCTACTAATAATTGTGGATAAAATGAAAAAAGCAGCTGTGACAGGAAAACTAAAGGTACAGCCTTTACATTTTTTACCATGTACACTTCCAGGTAATCTGACAGACTGAGTGAAGTCCATTAAAACTCAAGGGCACAACTTATTTCATATTAGCGAAATTGGGATCTCTCTCACTCCTATTAAATTGAACAAAATAAAAAAGTTATGTGGCTATCACTAATTAAAACAATAATTATATGTACCTATTTTAAAGATTTAGAGTTCCTCATCTGTCTTCTGTAGAGGATTCTAAAGGCCAATCAGAATAAATAATTTCCTTGAAAAGACTGCCAAAACCCCAAAAGAAAACAGAAAAATCAGAGGTTTTTCCCTCTTTGCATTTCTTTTGCTCAATTTCAAGCGATTAAAATGTTAGATTCCCTGTCTTAGTCAAACCGATGAAAGCAGGTAGAAGTTTCAGGTCACAAGCATTTGAGAAATACTTAGAAGTCCTGACTTTTTAACCTGTCAGGTAAGAAGAAGCAAGTGTTAATTTTACCATGGTCAGTATACAATCAAAACAACATATGTGCCTGTTGTGATAGATCTTCCGCACTTACATGTTCACCACCTTGATTTTAGTAAGCTTGACTTTTTAGCAAGACGTTGCACTCTTAAGACCAAGAGCAAGGTTTAAACACACAGGGTGAAGATGCGAAGCACGTAGGATACAATACATCCTTCCTTACATGAAGTCTGGATTTCAGATTGGGACTGCAGCACATCCTGTAGTCCCCAGAGGTGCTGAGGCCCCACAGCTCCATACCGGGGTAAGGGTCCCCACGGGCTCAGAGCCCCCCGATTGCCAGCATAGGGCAGATACTTTGGGACTCTTGAATCCACTTGACCTGAAGGTTCATACTACTCATACGAGTAACAGGCATGACCAAGGCCAACGTTCCCACTATAAGCTTAGTGCAGTCAATTAAATGCATCCAGGGGCTTCCTAATAGTATAAATGCACAAACCAGAGCATTAGTTCTGCATTAAGAGAAGAAACACATAATAATAGCAGAGATGACCCAGAAACACTTTTCCTGCTCTATGAAAAATGTAGGACTTTTGGAATATTATGTAAGAAAGAACAGAATGACTTTAAGGACTCACAATAATAGACATAGAACTAAATGTCGTGTGAGAACATGGAAGATCACACTCTGGAATTAATGAAACTGTTTCATGTGAGAAGTCTGGACTACAAATGGCTGGAGGCAGCAGAAGGAAAAAAACTTGGGGTATTGTTGGGCTGCATAATATCTGTATGCCAGGTGTGTGATATATACCCGGGAAAAAAAGGCCGGTGGGATGCTATTAGAGGAAATTATTTTATGCTATAACCCTAGGTGTAGGCAAGCCTTCATTGGGAATATTCTGTGCAGTCTGATCAGTCATGGTCAGGTAAAGGGCTGCCAAGACAGCAAAGAGGATGAAGAACCTCCGGTCCATGAGGTGATTGCCAGAACTTGATTTGTCAGCTCAGCAAAGTGAAGTCAGAGGGGAGATATGATGGCTCTTGGCAAATATCCCAGAAGAAACAACACTGGGATAGGCAAAGAAGTAACTGTACTACAGGATGCTAGCACTAATGTTATCCTGAAAAAAAAAAAACTAAACAAACCTAATCTAAGCATAAAGGGGAAGTAAATTCATAAATAGCCTTCTCATAAGCTGGTGGAGGGGGGAAAAAAAACTGAATTTAAGAGCGAGTAACTGAATTCATTTACTCAGAAGATTATTCTGATCCTTTTTTCTAACATGTTAAAATCTCTAAAAAATTGAAGCAAAAAAATAGAACAGCTCTCAGCCTGGATCAAGCAAAATATTTCACGTGTATTTATGAGCTTTAAATGTATGACTATTGCAAAATGAAAGGTTGTTTTGAAAGAGGAAATGAGAGAAAGAGAAAGAACAAGAGAAAGAGCAAGAGAGAAAGACAAAGAGGAAGAGAGAGAAACAGAGAGAATCAACGAGAAATAGGGAGAAACAAAAGAAAGGGAAGGAAAGAGAAATATTTTCAAATGAAAGAAAATGTTCACAACGAGGTGTTTTAATCCATTCATTCAAGGTACTTTTGAGTTGGGGAATTTATCAAAATGTACTGTTTCATTGCTTGGTTTCAATGAATCATCATTTTTTTCTTAAAAAAAATTATTAAAAAATCCTAAGTGCACTGCTATACAAATAACCATCTGTTTGTCTTTGAAGAGTTCCTTCAGTCATTATGCAAAACTTGCATAATAAGATAGACTTCAATATGTCAATAATATTGTAAGCTTGCAGGAACAGAAAATCAGGTTATGTTACGACTTTGTTAACGTGGCTGGAAATAAATTTTCTAAATCAAGGGATTCAAAAGCTTTTCTCTTTATTAATTTTTCTGATTTTAAGCAAAGAGATAGGGAAAATGTAAAGGTAATTTTTTTATAGATTTTGTGGACTGACAGAAGAACATTTAGCAAGGGTTATGTTCTAATTGCAGGCAATCAAAGAACTGTGGTTCCTGGATGTTTATGATTAAATGCCCATCAGAGCTCAGGCATATTGTTTTTGTCCGCATGGTGATTTGCAAATATTCAAAAATATGGACAAATAAATACACCTCAGGTATCAACTGTATTAACATTAATCCATTTTCAAACAATTAGCAGTCCATAAGGGCATGTTACATCATGTTACAAGCTTCAGCAATACATAACCTTCATATAACGAAAATGTTTTTATTTTCCCTCCATTTTGGAGACAAAGCAAGCATTGGAGAAAAGTCACCTAAGGATGCAAAAGTTTCAGGAAATCCTGAATACAGGAAAATGAGAGGTTAGAATTGAAAACGCCTGACTCTTTTTACCATCTTAAACTACAAACACTGCTGCCTTTCCAGATATAAGACATGAGCCTGCAAGATGAAGGCCATTCTATGGCTCATGTGGGGATGTGAAGGAGTAAAGACTACACAAGCTCATCTGCATGGAAACTGCAAAAGTGCCTGGAATATTAGGGGAATACAGAAGCTGAGTATTTATTAGGAAGATCGCAACTGGTCCTGAGTATAAATGAGGACTGAGATTCTTTCCAGCAAACATTAACATTTTGTGGGCAAACACAAAAATCACTAGATTTTTATGTCTCCACGTGCACATGTTTTTGTTCAATTTATTCAAGCACTCATCCTCTCGGAAAATAAGAACAGTTCTGTCCAGTAAGCAAGAACCACAGACAGGTCTCAAGTGGATATGGAATGCCTTCGAAGAACCTTTTTCTGCTGAAAACTGAAACATCTGCTGAGCACATCAGAGGAAGCTGTGTCTGTTGGATTCCCGACCGCAGCGTATTTCTTCCTTGAGCCACATGAAGTAGGATGAACGGCAGAGGAGATGGTGAGCGGGGATAAACCTTGAGTGCTGTACTGCAATTTCAGCCCAAAGCCTGCCCTGAAGGAGGGAATATGAGAGGCTGCTAAGGAACAGGAAGACAAATCCTTCCTTTTGCTTATGTACGTCCAGACCTGGAATTTAGAAAGACCAACAAAAGGAGAGCAGTAGCTGAATCCAGGCAGGAAAAGGCAACGACTCCTGTGCAGCAATTACAAATGTCAGAGATAAATCAGAACAGCCCTATCAATGAAAGAGAAAGATGGCTGATCTTTTGAAATTCTTCTGAAAAGTCCCTCCAGAATGAGCAGTACAAAGCTGGCTTTGAGGCTGCTAGAATTACACAGAAACAGTGAATTACTGTGTTACATATACGCATATTAATTAATGTAACACAAATCAATACAATGCACAACAGGATTGCCTACATTCCCCATCCGAAATTCTGCGTTTCCCTGTTGTGTGTCAGAGTTTGCATCCTATAGCACACAATTCCTATGTTTTCCTTAATTTTAGAAACTGTCCTGCTACCAACCACTGCGTTTCTGGTTGCAAATGACAAGGTGGGGTTTTAACCATCAACACTTCAGCATCAGGAGTAAAACTGGGTGAAATGAACGTTCTACCCCCAGGTGAGATGGATTGGAGCTGAAATGCCTGAGTCACAGACAGAGTTGTCATGTCCTCCTATCCCTACCGAGTGTCAACACATTTAGGAAGTGATTGCAATGGTGGGGAGGGATGAGCAGACATCACACCAACGCATCATGTTTTCTGAAGGTACTGGAGAAAAAAAAAAAAAGGAGAGCTGAGGAGGTTCTGGAGAGCTGATTTAGCAGAGCTGGATTTCCTACTTTTTCAGTTTGCCTAACAGTGAGAGAAAATCCAATGAAGTAGGTATTCTTATCAGGGCCAAAAATTGTCTGAGCTGTCCCAAACAAGCAGCTTCAGAAAAATAAAACCCTGAAAAAACACACAGCAAAAACTTAAGAATATGACGAAGATGAATAAGGAAAAGTGACTTGACACTCTTTACTTAAAAGTCTCTATATTCTGGCTTCTGACTACAAATTATTTAAAAGGTTTGGAAAACATCATCGCTTATTGGAAAAATCTGCATCTCTAAAGAGAACACAGCTTTGCAGACAGGATCCTAATTTATTATTTCAATATATAACCTCAGGGGTGCCCAGCTACTGAAACAAGAAAAAGTAATTTTAAAAACTTTATTTACTCAGTTTTCTTTTTTTTCCTCCGAATACGATGCAATAGGTTTGACTACCCTTCCTCCAGACAGCTCCCAGGAGGGCTTGTGAAGACAGCACGGCATGGGGCGGGCCTGCCGAACCTCCCCAGCAGCCTCAGACACAGCAATTGCCAGACAACTGGCATCTAAATTCAACAATATTTATAGTCTTCCGTCTAATGGCTGGTTCTCACTATGGAGAACTCCAAGGACAGTAACTTGCTGGTAAGCCCACATTTCAGTGCTGGTACTCAGTCTACGCTTCAGGGACTACCTATCTAAAGCTCTTGAGATCTGCCTACACTGGCAGGAGAGGAGAAGCATATGTATATATACATTGCATGGCCCTTCAGCAGGTTGTGTCCCCCATGCTGAGGTCTGGGAAGCACTAGTACAGCTTATTTAAGTTCTAGCTAAAGTTTCTCCGTTCCCGATGTAAGAAAGCTGTGAGTACTGCAGTACTGGTTATTACAGAAGCTCTCTCCTTGGAAGTGATTAAGAAGAAACCGGACCAAGTATTTCTGCAGGTCAGGCAGTGGTTGGGCAGAGGAGAAACACTACAAACATTACATTTCCAGGATCTAATTCATGTGATTCTCTCCGCTGCTCTCTACTACTTATATGATGCAAGTCTCTTTATAGCAAAGTAGGGACAGTAGGGACTGCTTAATTGGGACAGTCTGATGTGCGGGCAATTATCCAAAGCCACACATTTTCTAAATTCTGTATGGGCAGAGATGGAGCTTAAGCGTTCTGTAGGGATCAGAGCTGCTAACGAACTTCTGAGGAGGGCTCCGGGGACTGGGATGTGCATAATGAGAAAATCTGGATATTCAGTGTGAAGAACTCTCCCAATTTAGCTGCAGTATATGTAAATTGAATTTGTATTTAGTGCTTATCACTATGCAGTCCACTTTAGCACTGGGATAAATTGGGTAGCCTGTGATTTTTCCCTTTTTTGTTATTAGCATGGCTGAAAGTGGTTCAGAAAGGGGAGACCTGGGAAACTTGGTCAAGTGTGCTGTTAGGAACTATTATATAGCCAAATTTTCCTGTCAGCTCCCGCCTCTTCAGGTTGCAGCATCATGTCTCCAGCCTACGTGCTTATTTATTCCCATGTGTTACTTTTGGACATCATATGCATATAGTATGTGTGTATACATATATGTACATATATGTCTGTGTACATATATATATACACGTATACATTTATAGCACATCTACTGAAACAAAGAGATCTAGAGAAGCTTTAAAATACTGGATTTATTGAAGAAGAAGAGAAAAAACTCTTCCAAAAAAACTTCATTCTATGTTTTCTTCTTTGTTCCTTCCACCTAATTAAAAGTGCTTCCACTGTATTTAACTTACTAAAGTCTGAAGACATCCTTGGTGTTTACCTTTAGTTTGAGTCCAGTTCCTCTGTTACTGGTTCAGTTCAGAAATACATCTCTGTTCAGGCAAGCACTCAAACATACAAGTAGATTCTTAAAAGTAAGTGACATCTCAAATCAGCCTAATAATTTATAGTATTAATAAACATTTCCATTTGATCTGTCTTCACAATGCAGTGCTGCTCTCATATTCTTTCACATTTCTCTGTTTGTACCACTAAGACAACAAATAGTAGGATATGGAGAGATGGTTCCATGTTTTCAGTAGTCGAAGCTTAAGATGGCTTTGAAGAACCTCATTTTCAGAAGCACACCACTTCAGAAAATCAGGTTCACAATGAAAGGGTCATCCTCTGTGCACCCTACATCAATAATTATTTTGGAAAATTTGACCTGCTCTTCTAGGCAAACCATTATAACCATAGCAACATCCAACTTGGCTTCAAGTTTGCCGCTGCGGTTTTGTAACCATTGACTGCATTGTGAATAGTTGCTGGAACTGATCACAACTGGTATGTGCATATGAGCCTGAACACGTCCGTGTGTGTGTGTGTATGAGGTACAAACCGGTGTTTTGCCCACACAAAGTGTCCTCTCTTCCCTCAAGGCTCAGAGAGACAAGGCTCCCCGACTGTAAACAGCGATGTTCCTAAACAACTCTCCTCCACTTATCTTTCTTTTCTGCAAAAAGCACATGTGTTCAGTTCAAGAATGGGATAAGTTCTCTGCCCAAGTGTTTCAGCAGCAGTACAGTGGAGGGGCTATGGAAACGGTCCGGTCTACGACCAGTGCAGCCCGGCAGGAGGACCTTCACCACCAGCCTTGCAGCCTGATCCCCACACCAGTGATCCTGGCTGCAAGGTATGGTTCTCTTCCTGACAAGAACAGGGTGAGGGCATTTCCACTTTCTCCATCAACACTCCCAGCTGCCCATTCCCTCTCTCCCACTGTTCTCTCAACTCTGGAGCTGCAGTGGGAATCTCCTGTTTGAGGGCCTGCTCATAACTTGCTGGGCTCTTGTGAAACCCAGGCATTTTCCTGTGACGGTTCACTACCACAAGTTGAACTTGCACAAGGACAAGGACAAAAGCACAAGGAACGAATAAGTGACAGAATAGTGAGAGGGGATGGGGAAAAAGCCAACACTGTCACTGAGAAAAGGCACATAGGACTTTATATAAAAGCGTAATAACTGGTCGGTCTTTACAATGGCCCAGGAACTATCCGTAAGCTCCTAAGTGGCACAGTTTAACAAATGCCCTGAAGAATAGGCTTAGTTCAGAAGTGCTCAGAAGAAAAAAGTTCTAAATGCATTTGATATGTAAATCTAACCAGCTCTATTTGCCACACAAAAGGGATTTATCCTCTTTTTAGATTTTTAGCTTTATAAAGGCAGTGGCAATCTTAGGGACATCCCCAGTCAACTTCAGAACTCCCCATTTGGCATAAATGTGTTAGCTTGATCAAGTGGGGCTCGCCAGAAAGAAAGTTTAAAAAAAAGAAAAAAAACTGCTAAGATTTCCAAATTCATGCTTGTTTCATATCAGAGGAAAAAATGACACTTCTCATGTTATTGGGGGGGGTGGAGGGGGAGTAAGTCACCATACAAACACACACCCGCTGAAGAGAGCACCTTACTCCTGCCATGTCTTGCTACTACAGTTTTCTCAAACCCAACACAGCCTTTCTCCTCTCGGAAGTGAGAAAAGGAACATGCCATTGCAAGTCATCGTTAATTGGATGTTGCAGTTACTCACATAGCCTCTCCCGCTACAAGGACGGCATTTGGCAAGTCCTTGTCTCTTGAGAAACCGCATTTAGTTTGTGGCACTGCCACAAAAGTCAACTGGAAACACAGCCCTTCTCCTAACACACCAGTAAAAATCCGAAGCTAAAAATGTTAAAGATGACGTCGATCCAATATTCCTCCTACACACATGAAACCTAAAATTGCTGTAAGGACTGCTCTTCATGATGAAGTTCCATTAAATGGGCTGTTACAATAAATAAGTAAATAACTTCTTAGAACCACAGCACACGGTTCCAGTCAGAATACTGCAGAAGGCATTACATCGGGCAGATTTCCAAGCCTGTTATCAAAACAATCAATCATGTTGTGTCTAACAAGAATCCTGCAACATTATAATTTAAGCAAACATAGATATTGTTACAAGGAATGGAGATTGTTTTTCAATTGTCTTTGCTATGCAGAATAAAGTTTGCCTTGATGTACTTGTACGCATCTCTACTGACTTCAGTCAAATCTGCAGGGAGATGTAAACAAGATACAGGCTATCTGGAGCAACATGAGCTAAGCAAAGTCCTGTCTGTAGACCATGGGTCTACTCCTTACTTCTTTTGGTCTCAGACAGACAGGAAAAAACAATATTCCTCTCTTATCTTCATGAGAGGAGCCTCTGAGCTGGATTTAAGATCCTCAATCGAAATCAAGGCAATTCTTGCCTCAGAGATGTTATTCAGCTTTACTGTGATGATGGCAAACCTCTTCAGATGAAGACATCAGAGGCAGAGCTTTAGCTATCCCTCATATCAACGATGCCTAGATAATCTCACACAAAACACTAAAATCTGTCTTATCAGGTATGGTGAGAACATATAGGTTTATAGGCACTACAGATTCACAGTGCTTATGCACAGGGTCTACTTTTATTCTCCGGAGCATGGTTTTTTGAGAAGAAAAAGTCAGACAGACTGCCTCCTGCTATGGTGCCGAGATCAGTCTCACGTACAAGCCAAGAAAATTTGAGGTTACCCTCACTTTCCCCATATTGACCCCTTGCTTTGGGCATGGGAATTCATGCCTAGGTCTTGTTTGCGATCTGCTTGTAGAGCGTGTATAGACTGTGATACCCTTATAGAGCACCAGCTACTGATGAGAAAGGCTGCTTTCTAGCCAACCCCCCCGAGAGTCCTGCAGTTTACCATAGCCATGTGTCAATAGGATTACAAAGTCAAAGGTTTCCTATGAGAAAATGGAAAATGACTCATGAAACAGCCTGAGCACACACTGTGACTGGTTTTTTTTATCTCAGCCATGGAAGGTACTCAAGGCCACGGTCCATCCCTGCTAGGCACTGTGCATGGCTACACTCAAGGGCCTCTTGACTACTAACCTTAGGTGAAAACCCAGATACATACTGAAGTTGTGAGGAGCTGAAGGAAATTGTGATAAGTAGCAATCACAACCCAGCACATTCTTAATCCTTGTAAGGTTTCTTGGAGACATCACGGACGGTATGTGCCGTCTCACTTGTGCATCTGAGTAACAGCTCTTCTAGATCAGTGGGATTTCAGTGCAGGAGAGCGAGTGGAGCAGACAACATGGTCTTGTACCACTCGCCAACTTGTGATCCCTTCTTGATTAAACCAATTCACTTCCAGTCCTCCTCCCCTCACTTCCCCTGGCTTCTACCTGTTGACTTCTGATTCAAAGATGTACTTAGGCATGTGTGGAAATTCCTGCGTGTAATGTTCTCAGGATATGGTACTTGCTATTTTTAAGACTAAAAGGGAAGCATAAACAACTTTTTTTAAAAAAAGGCAAAAACAAAACAGAAAAAGAAAATAAACCCCAGGATTCAATCCAGCACACTCGGTTTGTATAGGAGCTGGGATTACAGAGTTTCAGCTGAAGGAAACCAATGACAGTCAGGCAGGACCTGTATCCCCTTTCCTTACACTCCAAAGTGGTTACCTCATTTAATTTAGCTTGACAAGCCCTACATTTGTTAACCTTAATGACTCCTTGCATGGCTTATCCTTTCTTGGAGACAAAAAGAGGGGTGATGGAGATGGAGCTGGCAGCAGAGTAGAGAGCCAGGAAGGCTTTCACAGGCCAGTACCCTAGAACGAACCATCACATCGCAGATAGCACTATGGACATGAGCTTCTAAGACCCTTTATGAGGAAACTAGAGCTGAGGGAGACGCTTGGCTTTAAAGGGTGAAACAAAACCAAGTATGGCACTTCTTGTAAAATGAGAATAAATTAAAAAAATGCTCCATGTCGTAACTTGCAGGATGCTTGTGAAACCATCATTTTCCTGAGAGGTAAAGGGAACACCCTCCACTCGCTTCTGTGGTTTACCATCATTTGCATGAAAGGACAGAGATGTTCATCTAACTTAGACCCGGTTCCCCACAAGGAGCAATTCGTCCACCTACCTACTTCTCGGGGCTGAAACTCCTCCCAGAGCTGCCTGCCCTCTCTGCCTGCTCTAGAGGAGATCCAGCTCAGGCTGAATGGTTTCGAGGCAGTTCAAGTCTGGCGAGGTGGATCCCCAGTTTCCCTAACCCCCATTCCCAGGGTCACATGCAGAACTAAAAACTGCAAGATTCAGGGCCATTAAACTGGGCCCAAACATAGGAAGAAACACTCTTGATCCCAGGGTTGGAGGCTTAGTAGATCTTCGAGCGCAATTTCTGAGCTGACAGTGCTGTCTTTGCTGCTTTAACAACTTTTATGGAGATGTGGTCTCTGCAGTTACTGATAGGGCAAAAACAATTTTCCTGTTCTTGCATTCACAGCACTTCCTTTAGAGGAATTATGTCTTTTCCTGGTTTAGACAAATAAAATAGTATTTGAGCTATATGTTTCAGATGATTAAAACACATTCACTTGTGATACTGCTTATTCCCTGCAACAGGGAGTGAATTTTTCGGATTATGCACATAACTAAAACTCATAAATTTTGTCATTCATATCCATAAGCAGTATGGCAAGCTAGCAAAAGCTATTACGTTTCGGTTACACAAGTGTGTTAAATTACTCAGTCAACTGACATCTGGCATGAACTATAAATTGCCCTGAAAATTCTTTTAGAAAGATTATTATATTATTATTAATTTGCTGTGTACGTCAAAGCATATCACACACACAGCAATCCTGAAATTAATTAGCATTTTCAAGGATCACACTGAAAAGGCCCACAAAGCCAGCAGAAATAATCTCCAAGATACTAGCAGGTTAAGCAGCGCTGGCACAACTTGCCTTCAACATATTTCCTTCAATCCATCTTTAAGAATAAAGCACAAGAAACTTTTTTGAAACAATCGCTTTGTTGCATATGCTTGACTATTACAAATCAGGTTCAGAGGCTAAGATTTCATTTGTAATTTATATTCACTAAAAACAAAGCATTTAGAAAAATGACAGTATCTTTTACTCATTTTCTAGCAATTCAAACCAGCCCGATAAGATACCCAGTTAAATAAAGGAGCACAGAGAACAGCTTAACTATTTACGCATGATTTTGAACACAGGGCTCCTTTCTGGGTTCACTGTGGTGCTTCAAATTACCTAGATGGGAAAGCTGAGTAATATTTCAGTAAAACTGTCATTCAATAAAATTTCATGCAATATAATTTCAAATAAAAAAATCATTCAGAACATAAAAAACAAGGTTAAATTCACAATGGTTTATGAACATGCTTAATTTTCAGCACATGCGTAGTCCAAAGAAATCTTGTTGAAACTTTCTTTTTTTAACTGCTTATTATAATTTTTTTCCATAAAATCAGAATGACGTTTCACCCAAAGCCCCTCAGTCGAAAGATCAAGAACTACAGTAAAAAAATCAGACACCTGACGAAGTTGGAGTATGCCAGAATCTCAGTTGTCTGGGAAGCCTCATTGCATCCTCCTTGCAGCACTGGCAGCAGAGTCATGGAAATATCCCGTGAAATCCTTTTCCCACCCATGACTGCAGGAAACAGCTCAGAAAGCAGGAGTGAAAGCAATGCAGGAAACCCAAATTTGGTAGTTCCTGTTTCCAGGCTTTTGGACTTTGCAAATCACCTCCAATGTATTTAGCAGGAAGCCTGGGATATGTTCTAGAAAGGAGGTGCTGGATGCCCACTCACCAAGTTGTTGGATGCTTCGTAGCATCTACCACCCATCTCTATGCACCACTGAGTGCGATTTTTCATGAATATAGGAAACATAACCTTTACATAAGTAAAGGATTATTAACTGTCTTCTACCCAGCAACTAAAAATTTAATTTCCCAAAATATTGTATTTGAGGGTTCACTATAACAAAAGAAAAAAAAATATCAGAGTTAGTAAGGGATGTCAGCTCGTACCACCGTTGTCAACATCTCTGTACTTGAAGGTTGTTTTTCAAAGGAAAGGGGATGAGAAGTAATTTCTCAATGGCTCTCCACAGTCTTTGCTTTGGATTTAAATGAGGAATGGTGCAGTGAAAAAAGCCTTCAAAACTGGCATAACTGAGCAAAACTCATACAGAAACACCTGCCTGGGTCTGCAGAAAGCCTGAGCCGGTGCCATAAAAGTGAAACAACAAAGAAAAAATAACATTTATTTCCTTAATCTCTTCTCTGAACAGCCAGTGGTGCAAAATACAAGCGGTGCAGTCAACACTGTCCATGTGTGTATGGAAACCAGAAGCTTTTCATCACTCCTGCGTTTGTCCACATCACGTATTTGAGGCAAATGCGGGTATCTACATTGGAGGCATTCCGTTTCCCCTATGGGTCACTATCTTTCTCAGCTGACTCTATGGCGAATTTAAGCTATGTCAAAATTAACACATGTCACAGTGAAACAGCTGGAGCCAAGAGGATCCACACTGGAAGTTTGGGTGGGGGGTTCTTCAGGCTGGTCTCTAATCTCTGCCTGGGGTCCAAATGCCTTAGCAGTTGGAGCAGATAATATGTTTGGGGTGAGAGTGTGTCTTCTGTGCTTCTTGCATACGGATTTCTTAACCGCATTCTAAAGAAAACCAGTTTGTGTGCTCCGAGACCACCCTGTGGTGTGTACCAAAACAGGCAAAGGTCATCATATCATTCCTGAGCCAAACTAAAACGCTGGAACAGAGGCTTCTATCATACAGACTGTCCGAAGTCCAGCAGCAAACAAGGAAACATTTTGACAATATGAACATATTCTTTGGCTTTCAACCTTATATCCACTGAATCATATGTAAAGAAACGGGCTAACGCAATCTAAACCAGCTGCTGTGCCCGTCCTCACTTTTGTGATGGATGTGCCAGGGAATGAAGGCTGACTTCATCCCTCTGGAAGTTTTTGACCCACTGCCCTACAGTCAAACACAGGCATGTCCTCAGAACAAGCACACTCTTTTTCAGGTTACTCTGATGGAAAATATCGAGATAAGAAGCCTCGTTTGGCCATGAGGCAGTGGATGTGAACTCCCACCTGCACTGACTGCTTGCAAGAGGGGGTTCAAAGGACTAATTTGTTATGCAATAATTTCCACCTGAGAAAGTGAGCGAGAAACCTTTCTGCGAATATATTCAGTGTTGCCTAAGATTGAAAACTTTGCTCTCGGCCACTTTCAGCTTTTGGCCCGCCCTGGGAAATGAACTGACTCCAGGCACGGCGGGCTCAAGGATTTGGTCGCCCAGTGCCACCGGCGGCGGTCC
>NW_009611986.1:0-32479 GCF_000690535.1 Cariama cristata
GAAAGGAGGTTGTTGCCAGGTGGGGGTTGATCTGTTCTCCCCAGTAACTACCGACAGGACAAGAGGAAACGGTCTCAAGTTGCGCCAGGGGAGGTCCAGGTTGGATATTAAGAACAACTTCTTCACTGTAAGAGTCATTAGGCATTGGAATGGGCTCTCCAGGGAGGTGGTGGACTTACTATCCTTGGAGGTGTTCAAAAAACATTTAGATGTGGTGCTTTGAGACACGGTTTAGTGGGTTTAGCGGGCATGGTGGATTGGGTATACAGTTGGACTTGATGATGTTTGGGGTCTCTTCCAACCATAATGATTGTATGATTCTAAGATCTAAGATATAGTGGTAGATCTGTAGCTGATCCCAGATCCATGAACAGGAGTCTGTAAATACCTGCCAAAAGCCCTTTCTGCTGCAGATGATCCCACTCCTTCCCCATGCTCTGTCCAAGCTGCGCTCCCCCTCTCCATTTCTGTCTTCTGCTCCTCCCCACCTCTTCCATAATCTGGTGCTGATTAGATGTGCCCAAAGACAACATCTTTCAGTCATACATGAGCTTTTTCCCCCTGAGTTCAGGGCCACTCTCAAAAGGCTTTAGGCAACCACCTTATCCAAGGAAATAAAGTTTTTTTGCAAAAAGACAAAAGGACAAATTCAGTACTGTGACATGACACACGCTAATACGTTCATCAGCTTTTGGCAGAACAGTGTATCTTTACTTCACAACTATACATAACACACTCAGAGGCTGCAGCTAAACAGACTATCAGCAAAGACAATGCTAAGTATTATTTTTTAAATTTATGATACTCCTCATGCTGAAAAGGAGAGTAGGAATTACTGTTTCTGAGGCATCACACTTGTACTAGTTGAAATTTAAGCAGGTCAAGAAGCTTGAGAATGTATTCATCTGCTAGAAGTCCCTGACAGAAAAAGGGAAGATATTTTCTGTGCTTGTTAAACTCTCGCTATTTCTGTGAAGGAGGTATTTCATTGCCTGGTCAAGCAGAAACCTCAGGGCCTGTGAGCTGTAAAGACAACTGCTCCCATTTTCCAATAATCTTGAGATTTTCCTTTGAAAAAATATGCCCACACACCTATTTGTTGCTGAAGGTGTAAAAATGGTTCACAACTCTGTTTAGAGTGAGAGCGGAAACTGAGGCAAATATCAAGATAGATAAGCAGGATGCAGAGGGTGATCTAGAGCAAAACCACTTTCACCAAGTCCTTTCTCCCTTTGGTCCCCTAATTCCTACTCTTCCCCAACCCCAATGGGACACCAGAGGGCCAAGAACTGCTGGTTTAAATCTAGCCTGTCTGTGTTAATGCTTTAAAAACATGTTTTACCTACATGACAATTACAAAAAGAGTAGCATGTGCTGTAGTATAGAGTCATCCCCACTGGGTATGTAATACCAGTGTGGATTACTTTTTCTTTTAAATTACCAGTGCAAGATTAGCAGCTTCAAGTCATCAGAGGTTTGTTTAATTCTCTCTCCCAGTTGGATTGGAATCCATTTTGAATGATTCATGGAAATGAGGGAAGGGGGAAAATGTCCACCCTCAAATGGAATTACTATAGATAATTTTCACATGCAATGCCATCCATAACAAATGACTTCATTGGTCATTGCCCGGATATCTCCTCTTTACATCCCTCCACAAGGACAACAATGGCATTAGTCATTTCTCTGGCATCTCCTGCACTGGTGCTGCCTCCTTTCCTGGGCTTATCCCCAAACTGGACCCTTGCAAGCCAGCTCATTCTCCCTAGAACCTGCACCAGCTGCTCCTGTTCCCCTTGTGCCTGCTTCTTTTATGGTGGTCAGACCCATTTCTGCCTGCCTCTCAAATGAAGCATGGTGGCAACAACCCTGTCAAATGATTCTTGGGAAAGACAGGCAGATAAGGAGCTGCTGGCATTACCACTGCCATCTTTTGCCTTGATGCAGATGTGCTTTAAGAAATTTTATTTAATCTGTAACGTGAATAGCCACCTGAGCTTCTTGATGAATACTGCCATCAGAGATTTACCAGGAGGAAGAAGGGAACTCTAACTTTTTTCTTGCTCCTTTCTTTACCCCATCCAATAATCACCAACATGCACTTTCCTGTACCTCATCATCAATAGTAGAGCTGCATCTAGCTCAGCCTGGCCCATTTGATCAGGACAAAATGGTTTTTCTCAAATATACTACTGAAAGTTTGGAATGGGAAGCTCAGACTGGTATAGTGCTCAGGGCTATGCTGCCAGGAATCAGACACCTTTACCCAAGCAAATATAGCAAGGGTAGCTATGCAGGAACAGATAATTCAGTGTAACCTGTGCAGTAATAACCTATCTACAACATAGGCTGGACTGAATGGAGTAGTTAGAGAGTACTAGCTTGAGCTGGCAGCAACAGACTGCAGACAGCAAACTTTTCTCTATAAAAAGGGAATTCTGGTACCTTTCTAGGCCTTTTCAGTTATTATACACCAAAAAAACTTGGAATTTTTCATTTTTTGAGATAAAACCATGCAACTGTGTACGAAATAGGAGTTTAAAAATAATTTTAATACAAGGTATAGTGGTTACCTACTTCTTCTGCTTTGATCTTTATAATCTACTGCTTTTTCAGATTAAATACATCTTGAACACATTAAATAATTCAATATTAACCTTTAGAAACTATAAGATAACCTTTCCCAAATTAGGTAGAAGGCCTCTGTGTGTGATTCATAGCCATTTGCTGCAAATTAACATGTTTTTTAATTGTCCCCAATGCACTTCATTATGATAAGGGTTTGCAGGACAAACTGTGCTTTAGGTTATTGCATATAAAATTGTTATTTCTATTTAAAAACAGCATTTATTGTCAGGTATCACATAAACACATATACACCGTAAGCCAAGGGAAATGTGTTACGAATTATTTTAGTGCTCAGAGCACTACCATAACTAAAAACCTGACTTTTCTAGAACTGAATTGCTACTGTCTCTCTACAGTGTATTACTACTAAAACATCTCTTTAGCAAGCATCTGATAAAATGCATTCTCTCAAGGTTGCTGACCACTTGCCAGTATATTACATACCTGATCACTCCACACTGCCAGTATATTACATACCAGCAGGGAAATTACTTTTGTTCAGAGCATTTAAGTGAATTATGTTTCCTGAAGTGCAGTCAAAATCTGTAAATACATTGCTTTTTTTTTTAATTACACTGGAATTAAGTATAGGACAGTGTATATAACAATCTTCACCAAAAGACTGAGGAAATAACATTCTATTGCATATTTACACCTGTTATTTTTAGGTAACTTGCTCAAAACAACACATCTCTCTCCCATGAGGAGGGCAGCGCATCACTAACTATTTCTGATATTTCATTGACATCTTACAAGTGCCTAAAAATATCAGGAAAGATCCTCAGCTGGTGCTGATGTTATCTTTGCAAAAGTCAATAAAGCCATCGAGACTACCGGCTGAACAGAGGCACTTTTGTCTGACAGCAGTGAGAATGAGAGGTAAATGACTCTCATCATATGTGTTTATATAATGCTCGGTGCCACTGAGGACCAAGTACTATTTCATTTTCATTGCAACACACAGACCATGAAATAATGCTCAGCCCAGCTCCGGGCACATGCAAAAAGTAATTAACAGTTCAGACTAAATAAATACATCTACTGTATTTTAACACAGCATTTGAATTTCAGGTTTGAAGAAGACATTGCTTAATAACATTGTATAATAGCTTACAAGGTAGCTTCTTTATCATTCTCCAGAACAAAACACTGATGCATAATTTTTTTTTTTTCTCTCTGCTTACTAGTGCTTTTAAGGAACAGGCATTGATTAAAACCTTGAGTCAAGGATGTGCCCCAGGAGCCTGAGAGTTTTGCTTCCTTGCAGGCCGTGAGGGGCTGTATTACAGATGCTGCCCTGGAGGACATTGCTTTTCTGGAAGAGGAGACCTTTTTTTCTCCCCACATTAAGAGCACCTAGTCTTAGATAGCCACAGTATTTATATTCCTCCTGTACCCTAGGAGAACTTTCCTGAGAAGACCAGCCCCTGTACTAGCTTGGGGTATGAGCGAGTCAGAAATTAAAATTGCTTTTGAGGTTAGGACGAGTGTATGTTGGACATCTGACTGGCAATGGCCAAGTGACTCCAGCTTGGCGAGTTGCTCTGTCAGTTGGACCACAGTGACTGACAGACACCGTGCCCACTCTGAGCCTATCCTCACTGGAAAGTAAGTGCTTTAACTGAAACCACCATGAACAACCCAGTCAGAAGTTCAATCATTTTTATCATGGCCTATATTCTTTAAATGCTTTTGGGAAAAAAAAAAAATCCCTTGTCTGAATATAAGCTTGGACCACTTTAGCTAGCAATTAATTAAACTAAATGTCTCCACAGGCATTTTCAGTCTCTCAGGTTCTTATTTCAGTTTAGTTAGAACTCCACCTAATTGACTTCAGTGAAATAACTCTGCCTTTAAAAAAGGAATATTATCAGATAGCTTTTTGCACCAGTTCTCTCTGCAGGTCAGGCTTATGCTTCTACTACCTCCGCCACTTGTCCTTCACTGAAGTTTGCAGGAGGGGATAATTAATATTAGCTCACCCCTGCGTGATGGTTGGTATTTTAATTATCCTACTAGTCAGACCTGACCAGAAGAAATTTTCAGAATTAATTTTGCTGGAGAGCCCATGCCTAACTATTTAGTAGTGCTAACAACAATAAGAAAATTTAGAGGAAGTATCTTGACAATATCTCCTGCTTAGATAGCCTAGGTTTATTACTGTGAAAGATTAAAAAAAAAAAAAACATTGCCAAATAGTACTATACTTCAAGAGAAAATCTTTTTTCCAGTAAATGAATGCAGGAATCGTTACTTAGAGTGTCACACCATACTAGCTGCTTTTTGGTGGTATTTCCTAGCTATATTCAATTAACATAGCAGGTTAGACCTTGTAAATCAACACTAATAGCTCTGAAACGAACTGCTTGTTTTTTGAGAACATTGCAGTCCACAAGCACTTCTTCCAGTGAAAACTGAATAATTGCAGTAAGACTCTGTTTTGGTAAGAAAATAGGAAATGATGCTAAACAAAAGGGAATGTTTATTTAGAAATTCCAAGGCCATTAATTTATATTAAGAAACTGTTTGTGCTCAGAGACTATAATCTAAAGGTGATGTGAATCATTGATCACAAAAGGACTTCATAGATAAGGAGCAAGTGCGGTGCTGGATGATTGTATTATATATTAACAACTTTCATGAGCAGCTTTTGCTGATTCATTTGGCAGGAAGTGAGCTGCCAAGAGAGATTTCTAGGGGAGGAACAATCAACAATATTTTCATATAAAATAACCTCCAGTTACTGAATTGTTCTCACAACATTTGATAATGAATGCTTTCCTGTTTAAGAACAAAAAAAAAAAACATAAATCACAAAAACAAAGGCAGATCTGGTTTAGTGTTACATGGCTATAAATACACGTGCAGTATGACAAAGTAATGGAAGGGTCCAATCAATTAAAAAGTTGGAAAGCTGGTAAGTACGGCTTGTGAAATTGCTGCACAGTTAGGAATTAAAGATACAGTAACTGCTATTCTTTTTGGAGGAAAAAAAGTCTGTGCCTTAATCTGCCTTCTCGGTAGGAAGCTCACTGGCAGTGGCATGGCTGGGATTTCCTCCAGAAAGCAGCACACCCTGGTGAGCAGTACAGGGTGAGGAGAGGTTGGTGGGATTGCATTATATATGCTGCATTACAGCTAGTCCACAGCGAGTGAACAAATCCTGTGCCATCTGGCCCATGCCAAGGATGCTTTGCCCACAATGCCAGCAGGGGTCATTCATCTTTGTTAAACTCTTTCATTGCTACCACTGGTACAAATAGACAAAAAAACCCAAATACCTATAGCTAATCTTAGTTATAACTTGATCTGTGATGGGGCTGCCCAAAGGCAGCGCATTTGGGAGCACGTGGTGGAGAAAAGAGGATGGGAGAGAGAGCATGTACCAAGGAGCCTGGGAGAGTGAAAGATGCTGCAGCTTATCTTAGAGACACTTGTTGCAGGTTCTGCCCTAACTGGATACCACTTAGATGTTATTCATGACCAGTTGTGTAGCTCTTTAACATAGACTTTCCTATTAAAAGATTTTCTACAGTACTTGTCCTTAAATGCATAGTAACTAAACAGGGGCAGATTTAGGAAGCAGTCTATTAGAATGACTTATAAAAGTTTTAAAAAATTAAGGAGGAAAAAAGTAGAATCCAAATAAGTTAGCAGTTGTGGATTTTCATTCAGCACAGCACCTGACAGGGTTCTGGTTGAGCATCTTTCTTTTTTTCATTATAAAACATATAGCTCTTCTCTGACTCAGGAAATACTAATTAGGCAACTATGGAAATATACTAGTGCAAAGGAAAAGTGCCATGAAATGTCATTAATTTTACCACAAATGACCTCCAGAGAAAGTACTGATTAGCAAACTCCTGTCAGTCAAACTTATAAAAAATACTCTAAAGAAAGCATTTTGAGATTTATTTTTTTTATTAGAACATCTTGAAGTGTTGTTATAGGTCAGCAAAATTAATTAGCACAACTGGAGCCTGAAATCAAGATACAGCTTGTGTACACTTAATGTAAATACAGACTTCAGAAAATGGTTTAAGATATCAGACATTGATGCCAAATAAATACTCACATTCTCACCTCTGCTGATTGATCTCATCCTGAGAACATGGACATCACATCTCTCAATAACAACCCATTATAAGATTTAGGCTGTCCTGATAATGTAGCTCATCCGAGTGACAGCTCAACCAACAAGTAATGATAGTCTGCCCAACCAGCACTGCAGGAAAGACAAGCTTAAATAATTAATCATGGCAAAACACAGATAGTGGGAACGTCAGAAATTCCTGACTTGAGAATCAGTTGTTAATAATGTAAAATATTTGAAACCATTCATATGCAAATACTCTAATTTACCAAGACAGAATACCTTAAGCAAAAAAAATTTACAAAATTGCAGAACAACATATTGCATTCAACAGTGTAAACAAATTTTTGTAATTAAAAATCTATTATTATTTAAAGTCTAAATGATGATTTAAATTGTATTTTCCCCTTTGCACATAGCAGTCTACCTGAGATATAAAGAGGCATCAAAAAGATCTCAGGAAATATTATCTGTTCAGTGGAATTAGTTAATAACAAACACAGAGATTTAACACGACTTATCTCCAGTTACCCAGGAAAGACAATAAAGATATCTGGGTTATGTTAAGAATAAACCCAAAGCATTTCTCATGTCAGGCTTTACATTAGGCAGCAAGAGGGATGCATTGAAAAGGTTAGAATGGATAAATTCATCCATTCATTAGCCAGAGAGGTACATTTATAAGACAAACAAATAAAAGAGACACGCACGATGCAATCCATGGAAAACAGGGTAATACTGAACCTTCACCAGTACTGGGAGGATTCAGATTTGTACTGCACATAGAGATTCTAAAGAAGTTAAAGAACAGATAACTGACTCAGAAGAATTGATAACGATAACTTAAGGATATTTTTATTTTTTCTCCTCTTACTTTAGTACCAGTAGAAGAAACAGTCCTGCAGTCAGGTGATCCTATTATTTGTTTAAAAAATTGTCAAGCTGAAATAAAGGGTGATTTAATAATTTATATACTCTTATTTTTTATGTATTTATATTTTATAATTTTAGGCAGTTCTCAAATAAATATATATGTATCTTTTCTGTCTATTAACAGGCATTAGAGAAATGTTCAACTGTGGTGGGTGTCACTTTATAAAACAAGTCGTGACTTACTTCATAGATTTCAGGTAAAGGAGAAATTGGCCTTCCATGATTAATCTTCTTAGTGACTATGCCTGGAGATGCTGTCCAACAAGAAACTTGTATTTTAGCCATTTCCTGCCACCCTTCTCCCCCATCTCTCAGTCTAACATAAGGTTTACATTTATGGTTCCCTTTTCCTCTTGAAGGCCACATGTCATTTTCAGAGGTTATGAGCCCAGTGGTGTAAATTCTGTCACCTGAAGTGTAGCATATAACATTGTCCCCCATGTCTTCCTCAAAACCTTAGGGGAAAAGCTGCTCAATAGAGACATAAAGCAATTAAGGCTTCAGCTTTTTTTTTTTTAAAATGCTTTGACTACAAATTTGCTTTCAAAAGGCACACAGGTGTTTTCCTTGCCCATGACAAGCTACCGACAGACTTGGATCCCACCACAGACCACTGCCCAGGCACAATGGGAAGGAAAAACAGCCTTAACTCTGAATTTTCCATGTGTTTTTAAGTCAGACACTTAATGATTTTTTTTTTTAATGTAGGGTTTGAGTTTGAATAGTACTTTAAGCACTAAACTGTCTCCTTAATGTTTGGAGGGGATTAAGTTCAGAGTTCATTGTGTTGTCTGTCATTTAAAAAAGATTAGATAGTTTAGTTCGGCTCCTACTGGCAATGTAAAAGTCTCTGTATTTATTGACTGTCTGGAGTCATTATCAAAGCTTCTAAAACCAATCGACACCTTGTAAACAAAAGTCCCATTATTTTAGTGATCCTGATAAGATTTACATGGTATCCACATTTTTGTTATGATTGATTGAATTGTTAGAGATATTCATACTGTGACGAGTTATGTGATAAATGATTACAAATTCAATTAGCAAATTAAGCTTTACATTGCTTTGGAAAATGTGAATGAATATAACCCATCCTAGTCTATGTCAGATATAACTTGTAGTTTTGGGTTTGGATCAGGAAAATTCTGAAAGGTTTCCAATATTCTTCCAGAAAAAAAGATCCTTTCAAAGGGAGGAAATCATATTTTAAACGTGGGGAATTTTCTAGTCAGTATTAGTAAACTGAGAAACAGTATCAAGTGGAGGAGTTTGGTGTACTAAAATAGTTGATTATGGTCACATAGTAGGAAAGCTGTACACCACTAGACCGCTACTACATAATTGTTAAATTGTATGAACTTTATTTTTCAAATAACCATACAAAAATCAAGTTAAATCAGAGGCTCAGACTTCAAAGAATCATTCTCAAATGAGTGAAGCATTTTAGTTGGTTTATAAAGTGTCAAAGGTAAATGACAGGGCTGCCAACTGAACAATCGCATTGTAAATATTACTGATATAATCAGTCCTGTTGATGATGCCCCAGGACTTGCATTTTAAGTCAGATGCTATAAACATAGCAACGCATTGCAGTGTATTTCTGAAATAGAATGATGCATTTCACTGTAATTATTTAGAAGATGGATTATTAAATCATAAAGCATAACTGACAGACTAAGCAAAATCAATTTGATTTGAGAATTTTGGCATAATTTTTATAAAAATACTGTCACAGCAATGTTCTTTTCACCATGATCACGTAAGGACATAAGTTAAGGTACTCCAGCAGAGGTAAGAGATTTTCTTAGACCTGATGATATAGTTGGTTAAAAAAAAAAAGATTCTGAATACCCAGCTTATGCTGAGCACATCAAGTAGGGCTCTGACATAAACTGGTTTTAAGGAAAGCCTGTTCCTATTGAACTTCAGCTCAGATTGTGCAAGAAGTCATTTTTTGTGGTGATCCTTCCGCTGAACTTTTGTTTGCTGACATTTGATAAATACTTGCTACTGCAGATGTTAATCAAATGGTGTTAATAAATCAAATCAGTTTGCTAAAACCTCGTGTGTTGACAGTGCCAAGGTATCCTGTAATCTATGACAAAAGGATCAATAGAAGCACATGAAAACATTACCACTGTGGGACAATATTGATTTTGTCTTAGAAATACTTACTTAGCTCCTGAACCAAATCATTAAAATCAATGGAAAGTCTCCCATTGACTTCACTGGGCTTTGTGTCAGGTTTTCAGACTGACAATTCTTGATTCAGGTACTGTTTTTTAAGTTTGCAGGTGTAGAGCAGAATGGGGTCCTGATCCTGGCAACTTCCAGGCAGGTCTGTGATGCTAACAAGTACCACCCCCAGGGATGGTTCCGTTGCGTGGTTTCTTAGGAAATACAAATTTAGAAGGTTTGCATGATAAGCAAAAATTTAATCTCTCTCCATTTTTATTGCTTCAGTTTTTGTGACTTGTTTTTTCAAACTTAAATAATTCCCTTTTTCATCATATTTAAACACAATGCCTTAAGTAATGCCCCTTCTCATTAGAATAATTTCTTGAAGAATTTATGGCCTTCAAGGTAAAGATCTGTGTAAGGGGATTATAACCATAACAACTACACAATAGCATCATTAAGGGTACTTCAGTTGCATTTACTTTCCCAGTGCTTGAATTTATTGCTATACTGTAAAGTCTCTATTCAGAAAAAATACATTTACTTCAATTTATAGAGCTGACTGCCTAAGAGAGATTAGAACTAAAATGATTTGAGATAGAATCAAAGAATTCCATCTTTTTAATTAGTCTGTTAAAGGCAGGAGCGCCTAATGCAAATATTTAACTCTGTTGTTGAACACTACTGCCAAAGTCATGAAGAGGAAATTTATAGGGAGCTCTAAAGTCACTTGACAATTATTTTATTGGGTTATGACTTCTCAAATTGCTGTTTATTGCCAATAGCACTACATTTCAACATAAATAAGATTCATGGGATTAATGCACTGTCCTGGTAAAGATGTTTAATCTTCACTTTAAATGAGATATGGTAATTGAACCTCTTTCTTGTTGTGTAAGAAGTGCCTTTAAACAAGGTTAGCTATTTTTATACACACTAATGAATCTCTAGCTAAAAACCCTTTTTGGTCAGGTGCCAGGCTTACCTTGTTACCTGCTGTTCTCAGTAAATATAAAGCATGAGGTGAGGAGAGGGAAGAGGAAGGGAAATTACTACTTAATGTACTAATAAGAAAGAAGACATTAACCAATACTGCTTAAAAAACTTCAGCATCAATGGGATTAAAAAAGAGAAAGAAAAAAATCCCTTGGCCACTAAGTAGCTAGTTCAAATCCAGCCAGTTTAGTGTTTAAAAAAGTAATTTGAATATTTGGGGGTTTTTTAAATGAGTTTGGTAAACTCCCTATTTTTTCTGCAACTGGACTGAAGCACAGCAAACCTTAGCAGAGAGCTAGAGGCAGGATTACCTCTCAGTTCTAAGATGAGCCCTTTCAAGCAGATTTAAAGGATGCTCATGATTTACAGTGGGATTTGCTTTGTCAGAGCCCAAACAATTCCACAACTTCCAGAAAAATAAGGGACCCAGGCTCCCTGCCAGTTACTTCATCATTCCTACTGGTTGCAAAACAGCAAGCATTTTAGGATCACCTTACATAGTTGAGTACAACACAGAGCTGCTTATTGTTGGAGTCTTTTAAAGTCCCATGCCATAGGCAGTCAATATCTTTGAGATAGTCCCAGGAGCACTTTTTACTGAGCCTTTCAATTCTCCTTCCTTTGCTACAGGGGTCATTGCAGCACTGTTTGCAGGATGAGCATACCATATCTGGACATTCCCAGCACAAACTTTCCATTTAGGTAGGTATACATTTGGGAGGGAGACACACGTGGTGCTGTTATAACATTTGCTGGTTTCAGGTAGTGAACTATGGAACCCTATCTTTGACTTCCCTCACTGTCAGGGTACAGTTGACTTCTACTTCTGTAAGGCATCAGAGGCTGCACTTAACACTAGGAAACTAGTCGGGGTTTGGACCTTTTCTGTGTCTCTGTGGGCAAATTGCACAGCACAGCTCCCATCCACACGTCTGGACAATCTCCTGCTGTATAACAGTATGGCTTCATTCTTTCTGACCACTGGGAACCAAGTGGTGGCTTCTGCCATGCCCTGTCACTGCAATAAGAAAAGCTGGTTGTTGCACATTACAACTGCCAATAAAACAAAACAGCATTGCAGGCCTGTGCCCTGTCCCAGTGTTCACCCATATGGATGCAGCCAGGCAGATGACCGTGGGCTCTGTGATCCACACTGAGACCCAGCTGCACCCGGGATAGCAGCGTGACCACTGTCTCCCAGAAGTACAAATTTTCAAAGGGTCAGAAAGTCAGAAATTCCCTGACAGGCACCATTGCCCAAAGGGTGAAGTGGGAAGGATTCGTTGAGGATGCACCCTCACAACGCCTGGCCCTAAATATGCCACTAGGTCAAGAACTTTCCCAGGGTCCCAGCACAAAGTAACAGGCCTCTCCTCCCTCAAAAACATTGCAGAATCCAGCCATGCAAAAAAAAAAAAGAAAATATTTGCCCAATGACATTTAAAATCCCCCCACCCAACAGTGAGAGACACCTGTGAGGCCGGGGCAGGAAAGGGAAGCGGCAGCAGAAGCACAGCCCGCTCCTTGCTGGGTGGGGAAGCCAAACCTCCAAGGTGGCCACCCACAACACATTGCTGCGGCCTGGGCAGGGCATGCCTGGGAGCTGGGTTTGGGAATCGTGTGGTTTCACCCGGCTGAAGGACTCAGCAACAGAGAAAGCACTCTCCCTGCTGCGTCTCTTCCTAGAAGTTCTAATTTTGTACATTAGGACAAGTTCTTGTTTTTCATACCAAAAAAATGACTTTTTGGTCACTTCTGATTTCTATCATGAGGAACAATGATGTAATGCCTTCTGATTTTGTGTGACTGCCAGGAAGCTGCTATATGACTTCTCAGTGCCTTAGAAGTGTGCCTTCTCACACTGGATGTTCCCAAAAGCTAATGGGCAAATTCATCAATGTTATTAGGGCACCAAATGCAAAGAAATGATTTCATCATCTGTCCATTCTTTCGGAAAATGATCTCATCCGCTTCTCCCTTATTTTAACTTACAGATTTTGAGACAGTGGAATTCACATTGTAGGCCTTTGGTCTGTTCTGGTTAATTCTTGTTAATTTTAATTCTTAAATTCTTAGGAGGGCAACATAGAAGCACTTTGTCAAATTCAGAAATGCCTGGTTAAGAAAGGAGAAATGTCTTATTTTTCTCCTCCACTCCCTCTGTGCTCCCTTGTGAGAACCCCAACTACATTAGACTGTAGCTGTGATCTTCTCTGCCAAAACAATGTAGTGAGATTTCTGAAAATCAGTGAATGATTGTTAAAATTCATCCAGGGCATTTTGCAAATATAGAAATAATTTCAAGATAAAACATTCAGATTGCATTAGTAGTATAACTGATATCAAATACCATTCTTCACCTATTTTAACTCCCTTTTTTGCATATCAATTCTTAAAAAAAATTAGAAGTTGTTCTACTCAGTTTTATGATGCCTGAATCAGTGATGCCCTAGCAATGATTCATGCATCAATGAAGTCTTGCCAACAGATCCCATATTTTTCATGATTCATCAAATCATTCTTTCTGCACATAGAGTTTTCATAATTCTTCCTCCCCTATATACCACAGTGTATAGAATCATGAAGCACAAACTCCAAAAATGAAAGTTTATACATGTTTTCAAATGTATTAAACCAACTGTCATAAAAAATGAAGATGTTCATGCCCTGTTCTCTACATGTTAAAAGGCAGTGGAGTTTAGCAAACAGGCTAGGGTAAGTACATAGAGCTGACATCTTTTAGGCAAGATCAGAACTGTTCCACTCTGCTAAAGTCCCTTACAGGTAGCCCATGAGCATATTTTAATTACATTATTTTGATGTCATACTTGAGCACAATTGTGCAAGGGGACACAGCTGGTGTCTCATAGCTGGAGGGGAAAAAAAGAAAGTCCTACACTGGATATAATGAAGCATAGCAAAAGACAAGTACATCATTCTGGCTGATACGCTTGTATTTACCTTCTGCTAACGGCACAGTGCAGCAGACCTGGTTGCTGTATACCTCATTGCACTTGCTGGTTAATTTAAGAGTCAATCACTAGTGCCAAGAATTCAGAGTTGAGGATCGTGAGTTGTCTCTCCCTATACCCATACACTCAGCCACCAGTTGTTAAAGCGCTAAGAGGTCACTAAACACTCCCAATTTCTAGAAGTCCAGACAGGTTATAAAGAAGGGAGTGTTTACCAGAGTCCTGGCTTTTATAGACTCAGGAGCATGAAAGTAGAGAGATCTACTCCAATATGAGAAGAACCCTCAAAAACCAAACCAACCTCCCATCCCAGTCCCTCAAAACAGCTTTACAAGAAGATTTTGAAACAGTGATTGGTGTAAAGAACATTTGTATGTTACCTGCAGTGCTGAGTCATGAAAAGGGTAATGGGTTCATAATTTGTTATTCATACCTACTATCTATAGTGACATGATAAGGTACATCTTTGCCTCCTAATGTCTTTTGACTGAAGAAGGACCATGGGACTTGATGTAGTCTTAATGAGGATTCTTGCAGCATTGAAGAATCCTTGTCAACACCTGGCTCTGCGCTACAGTTATTCTATTCATTTTTGTAAATAAAGGATTTAGAGAGCAAAAATCCTTCATTAAAACTAGCAAGTGAGTTGATTCACCATTCTCCAGCCTAACAAGCATAGTCTTCAGATCATTAGCTAGAGCCAAGGTTGACTAGACCTGTGGATACACTTCAGATAGTCATTTACGTTCCATCTTTCAAACGCACCATCCTCTTGCGCGTCTGGGAATACAGTTCTGTGTGTGCAGAAGAGTCAGAGTGGGTCATCAGAAACTGAGTATGTGAGATCATAAGTTAATCTACAGAGCTACGATCTCTAAGCTTGGTCAAATCCTTCCTGCCCTGCTTAGATACGGAGCCAGACATATAGTATATACATGCACTGCCCAGTAAGTTACACTGCTAGATAAAAGCATGAATATGCTTATTGCTTAAGATTTGCAAACCTTTAGGTCTTAAAAAGAAAAAAAAAAATTATGAATGCCTCACTGAAAATAGTATGTCTTTAGTAACTCCCTAGAAGAGCCCCACTGAAGATGGGCTACCTAGCACTTCCCATTCCAGGTCAGCTGGCCGGGAGTGACACTGCCACAACACATACAGAGCTGCTTAGGACCAGGATAATATACGTCTCCAGAAACAAACGCAACAGCTTGTTCTCCAGCAGGTTAAAACAAGATAAAAATAATGATTTGGGAAACAAAAACAAACCCTATGTTTATTTAAATGTGACAGCATTTTGTTGTTGTTCTAAAAGAGACTCTCTGGGCTCACAAATGGCTCTGATCACCACAGCATCGGGGCATCGCTGAACCACGAATGGACTTACTGTGTTCCTCTGAGGAAAGGAGGTATCAGCTGTTCCACAGATGAGGGAGTCTGAAGTGTAGACTGATTTTATTAAATAACTTACCCAAAGTTAAACTGCAAATGAGTGGCAAAGCAGAAAATTGAATCCAGATTTCCCAAACCCCAGCCCAGGACTTTCTGCACAAGAAGACCCATGCTTTGCAAAAATGGGTGCCTCTGGTTTATTTCTGGTACTTCCAGGTTCTGATGAGGCTGGAAGCATTCCATCAAAAGAAGGAAGTGGAGAAGAGTGTGAAAAATGAAACAAATACAAGTATAACCAAACTTTTTTTTTGCAACCTCTAACTTGGTTTAAGTTGAAGGCAAATCTTAGGAATTTTTTTTCAAAGCAAATCAGTCTCTAAACAAAAGTCTCTGACTTGTGATCTGAATTTCCTTTTTAAAGCAGGTTAATAACTGTACCCAAAAATATGAAAGAGAATAAAGCAATTTAGAAAGTCAGACATTTGAGGTTCAATCTTAACTTACTGCTGAGCATAGTTTTATGGAGCATTGTTGTCCAAAAGGTTGGATCTGCTGTCCAGGATACAAGTTTCCTGACCTCTCCCCAAACTAGATCAAGGAATGAGAATGGTAAAAAATAAACTAATTTTCTAGGTAGAATTATTTTTCTTCTGGTTTGGCTCTCTCTTAACTGGCTGACTGCCAGATCTTGCTGCTGGTGCAAGAAAAGGGACAGAAAACTATGGCATGGGGAGAGAGGTGGGACTGTGCTTTTCAGCAAGATAGTTGCCACAGCAAAGCTAATCTAAAACCAAACCACATTAACTGAGGAAAATTTGGTCACAGATTAAGGTAGCCATTTCTTTTGGACTGAGAGGAAGAGGGGGCTCTCTCCTTTGCTCTTGCCTGCAATATTTTTCCAGACTGGTACCACCATGACTGTGCAAATGTTGTGGTTTTCTGAGTAGCTAAAACTTCTATGGGATAGAGAAACACAACTCTGATGGAGCCACTGATGCAAAACAGACACAAACTGAGGGTGTGGATCCACTATTAGACTACCTTGTAGGATAAATTCAGACCTGATCAGGCATGAAAACCATGATCACATACATCTTGGTTAATCAGCTATGCTTAACCTTCCAAAAAAAAAGAAAAAAATCAAACCAACAAATAAAAAATTTACAGAAAGACTGTGTGCTGTGCTTTATGTCATGGAGCCCTACATTTCTAATCAGGTACAAGGTTCCCTAAACCCAGATTTATCATCTATTGGAACCACAGCCAAAAATTTACACACATTGTATAGAAGTTTGTCTGCTTACTACATTGTAATTGCTTCAGCAATTTGTTGCCTTCTGGAAGCTAAGATAGGTGTTTTTCCGTTTAGCACCAGGTTCCCAACAAGATGAAAACAGCTTGTGGTAAATATAATAGCCAGCAGCCTGAACAATAGCAATTAGGACAACAGCTTAAATCCTGTGGTGTCTCTGGAAAATGTGTGAACAGTCTTGCTAGTGTAGTGATAAAGAGTTTAAATTAACATACATTAGCATCCCTGGGAGTCGGACAGCAGCCCCAAGCCAAGAAATCATTAAGCTGGTGCTTCTTCATCCTGGTTGACCTTGGCTGGATTTAAGCAGAACTTTAAATTTGACACCATCTTTTCTGAGCAGAGACACAAGGGCCCTGAATCAGGAACAAAGAAGGAGAAAAAAAAACCCAAACCCACCCCCCCACCCCCCCTCCAAAAAAAAAACCAACCAGAAGGAATTCTATTTAAAAGCATCACCTTAACTAGAAAAGTGAATCTAGTAATTCAGTTGATTAGACCTTTCATGACCACTAGAGTCCACACACCATAGACTGTCAGGAGAGGTGGACCCTCTAGACATCCTCAGTGACACATAGGGTACCATCACCTACTCGAACATTTAAGACTATAAACCCACAAAAAATTTATTGCATTAATCAATATAGACAACAGCAACATCTATAATTACAAACATCAAGATAAGATCAACATTATCAAGACAATAACTGCCAACACCTCCGTACAACTCCTCTGCATACGCACCACCACCCCCCCCAAAAAAAAAAAGAAAAAAAAGAGGGCAATGAAGTTGTACAGTGCAGTTTTAGGGTGGTGTGATATTCCACAAAGCAGAACTACACAAAAGTTCCAGTTTTCACCGTGCAAATGTGTGCATGCAAAAAGCTATATGGCTGATCAGCACCTGTAAACTTGATTCACAGCACTTATTATCCATATTGACTAACAAAAGCAGGGTCTTTTCCCCCCACGGTGAAAATGGAAGTATTCTTTACCAGGCAACAGCATGCATTCGCTTCCTGCAAAGTATGTTATTTTCCAAGTAAAACTACTCAGGAGCAGCAGGACAGTTTTTGAGGTGGGATCCTGACTTTCACTTTTTCTGTATAATCAAACTGAAAGAGAAGAGGAGGAAAGTTCAGCTTCTTTTAAAAAAATCCTTGGTTTTAAGCGCTTTCCTGTTTTCCGGTCAGCAGTGAGAGTTCATTCCCCACAAAGGACTGACAATGCTCAAAATTACAGCACAGAGCAGCATGTCCTACACCTTTCAAAATTTTCCTTAGCTCCACTGAGTGATTGCTAGGGCCCACACCACCCCTCCTGTGGAAAAAGTGGTGGGAGGCAGCAATTCAAGGCAGGAAGATACAATAAAGTGCCTCTCAGGGTTTCCTTGGCATAGCAAGGCAGAGTGGAAAACAGTGGAATCAGAAAACTGGATTATTTCCCAGCTCGCTCTCAAAGATTGACAGGAAAGAGTCTCCTGGGGTCTGCTAGACATTCGAGTCACCCCTACAGTTTTGGGCTCTGGGGCCCCTTCCTTCAGGTGAGATGGCTCTGCTAAGGTCACATCACTGACTGGCTCCCCCAGCAGTTGCTTAATGGTATTTGGCATAATCTCTTAATCATGTTCTTCAACCCATATAGTAGTTAAAATAATGAGAAAAAGGAGGAAAAAACCCTCAACCAGTTTCTGTCCATATTCTATTAATAACATTTTTTTTTACAAGTATGAAAAGAGACATCAAGAGGGAATAGACTTTACCTTTTACTGCTGAGTAAACGAAACTTTTTTTTCCTTTTTATAGTACTAGCAGATTTTAGTAAACAGAATGCATATTACATCATGGATCTGAGGGTGGATACCAGTTTAACTTCATATTCTTGATTTTGCATCTGTCACGTGGTTAAAACACGCACCAGAAGCATGTGGGAAGGAGCAGAAATGGACCCGAAGCTGCAGCTTCGCAGACTGGCAAGCTGGTATCAGGCTCTGCAACGGCCAGACACTTATCAGCTAACATAAAACCAACTTGTGTTGAGTAAAAGAGCCAATACAGTTAAGTAAGATACTGCAAGGGGCGTGGGAGAGGGTGGTATTAAAAACCAGAGTCAGCGTAGAGGAGCTGTTGCTTAGAGCAGAAGTATTGCTACACAGTTTGAATAGGCTTCCTGTGGCTGCCCAGAAAGTCTAACATCTGGCAATGCAGCCTGCTATACTGAAGAGGGAACTCCTTTATCAAGGGTACAGAAAATGGAAACATAACCACAAAGGTGGTAGAGCAGGTTCATAAGCTGTAGCCAACCTCCTACAGTAACTGTTGTTGTCATTTGATATAGTCTCATTAAGCTTATGTGACCCATAGTTGTCTAGATAACCATCTACCATTTCACATTTACTGGAAGAATAGCCAGTTGAAAACACGTGGATTCAAAATTTTAGAGTGTTTTTGTAACATAAGCAGGCACTGCAGCAGTGTACACCAAGTGAATCCCAGCTGGGTTTGTTTTTTTTGATTGTACAAGTAGTATTTTGGTTTCGTCGTAGTTTGCACAGTAAAAACAGGCAAACTGTGTCACTTGTTAAAAAAGTGATAAATTTAAAAACAAGAAGTGAAACAGTGCAGATACCTGAAACTACACCAATTCTGCTAGCTTTGCTACACTACCAACAGAAATAGTCCTGTCCTGTTTAGATAGACTTTGTTTTGCTACATGACTGCATATGCAGCGAAGTGATATCAAGTCCTGAGGGTCCACTCCTTTGATGAGTTAAGCACACAAAGGGCCACATTTTGATGCAATCTGATATCATATATTTAAGTCCTAGACAAACTGCAACTGTGAGGAAGTGATAAACAGAACTTCCTGCACAAAGCTGCCTGAGATAACACTTTCCATGGACTGGAAAAAAAGAGACATGATTGCTACAGAACTAAAAGGGAACTGTTCTGCTCTTAATAAATAACCCTTTCTTTTTCACGTGGCTATTGCAAAAGCTGAAGCACAAGTGACTAAGATTCGGTACTCTGCGGAGCAGTTCTACTCACACATTTCTGAAATGATTCTTTGAGGAACTACACTCAATTCTTAGCTCCAGATCCACGTTCTCCTGAAGGCTCCTGTGCTGCAGCTGGAGCCTTGCAACTCAGAAACCTCCCAGCTAATATTTTTACTTACATTTTAAAGAAAGTTTTAAAGAAAGTTAAACTAAAAAATTTAGCCAAATGGAGGAATAAGGAGGGATTGTTTAAAGAATAAGACTAGATTGTCTCCAATGAGGGAAAAAATCCTGTAGGAAACATCATTAATTCCTTCTCATGGAATTTCCTCTCGATTTTGCATCAATGTCACCTCAAACTCTGAGAAATTTAATATATTTATAATTACTTTGAGTTCACTTTGTGAATGTTTGAGCAGCCAAGTTTTCCTCACACTGGAAGTCATGGGGGAAATGAGCTTCAAATGTGAGCACTTAACATGCACCAAAAGTTTGGTGTTTTTTTTTTAATTAGAATTTAGAAAATGTTTGAAATATGGAGGTGTTTCTACATATACGAACTGACTAGAACACAAAATAAAAATCCATGGAAGTTAAAGGTCCAAAGCACATGCAATTTCTAACGCAAAATGTCAAGAATTCATAGTAAACTGTTCACCAGTTGTTAAGGGGCAGGGTGGAAAGTAAAGCTTGCGAAATAGTTTTGCTCATTGTCAAAAGCACAGGCAAATCACTGAAGCCTGGAAGAGATTCCCCAGGTACTTCTACATCAGCTCACCTACTATGCAGGCATCTACTCTAACCTCACATCATGACGTCCTAGAATGAGTACCGACGTCGAGTCCTCCTTCTGAGACACCAGAAGGGCTCCAGACTCAGGACATTACAACCTGTTCTGATATCAAGAGTCTGTTAATTTTTGGCTGTTCTGTGCATTTCTTTTTATATTTTCTGTTTATATTATTATTTGAGAAGCTCAGACTGTGTAACAAGCCAGGAGAGAAACAACTGCAGCATATTAAAAAGCAATCAAATGCTACCCATTGTTGAAGAGTTGAAACTTCTGCTCCTGTTACAAGTTTGTGAAGTAACAGGGGAAACACAATATTTGATCAAACTAATATGACAGCTCTGGGGTGATATTCCCAGACATCTGCCCTGTACTGTGCTTCTTGACAGATAAAGCACAGTAATATCAGCATTTTTTCTGGTCCCTTTTGGACCCCACGCATTGCTGGTTGGACCTAAACCTTACCGCGAGCCATGCAGTAAGCTGCGATCAGAGCAGCATTGAAAATGCCATTAGCACAACTGTGCTGAGATCAGGCAAACCAAGCCAGAGCCACACAGTGCTTTCAGTCTGTGAAATACCAATTTATTGAAACCTTTTATTGTATTATTAAAACAAACTTATTAAAACCTTTTCAGCAGTGTTTTTACTTGGATCATTTCAGAAGGCCAGGATAGAGCACAGCCACACCAACGGGGCACGAGCCACAGCAGTAATCTGTGTGTCTGGCAGGAAGGAGAAGAGGAGAATCAGACTTGACTCTGAAGGAATTGTAAATGGAAACACAGCCAAGTGATTGCTGATGACTACGCAGTCAGAGTAACAGGCTGCAGAAAATACCAGGCCTAAAACTATGCTCTTTCACACACTCAATAGATTCACCATAGCAGCAGCTAACAATGATTATTTTTCTCTTAGCCTCTTAGCCATACACTGGGGTACAGAACCAAATGCTATGGATGACTATAGGCCTCTTATGCTTTGAGAGACAGTAACTACCATCGGGGCAGCAACAGGTAAGAAGTTTTTAAATAAATGATAAAATACACAAAGGACTGTCAATTTTGGCCTATTTCCATTGTTTCTACAATATATTGCAAATATGGAAACTTGCTCATTTGTAATCTAATTCAAAATTGTTTGCTTTGCCTTTAATCGTACACATCTGCTAATTTTATTCTGAGCTCCTGTACATTCCCTCCCCTACAGGGATTCCTCTTGCAAATAAATTAATGTGATCAGTTAAACAGCAATTTGTATTTTTCAGGTGCAAGATGTTATTGAATAACAATTAATGAAATTACTTTTCTTCATGAACTCAAAGGCTGCTTGTTCACTTGGGAATTATGGTAGAAGTTATTGAACAAACATTTTTATCATCATCAAAACAAGTTTCATTTTCATTATACTAATTTATCTTGAAAGCAATTTTTAGTATAACACTTGAGTGATTAGTTTATAGTCCAGTGATAGGCACCTTAGAAAAAAACAAAAATAGGTAGTAGACCAAACTATAAGTAGCACACACTCTCAGTCTCCTCCTCTTTTAGTTTGAATACAACTGAAAGCCTTCACAGTAGCGGTAATCTCGTAATGGGCTCGAGATCTTTATCTTGGCTATGAATGAATTATTGATTATTCAATTGCAAAAACAAGTCTGGCGAGCAGACACTTGTGACTACATAAAGAGTTCTCATCCGATGTGAATCAGTGGACAGAGAGGTCTTGTGCGTCAGCAACTGATTCTTAAAACAAATAAAATGTCACTCAGACATTGTAAAAACAACAAACAAAAAAAATTTGATTTTTAGTGTTGCAAATGGGAGACTGTGCCAACTTTGCCCTGCATAACAAGTCTCAAGGAGCCTTCCTGGGAATGTTTGTATTGTGTTTCTATCCAGGCCTCATATTTGCTTTGAATTGTGACAACAGTTTGACCGTTTTCATGTTAAAAGCTTCCTGCCTTTGTCATGAAAGGAGCTTTTCATCAATATCTATAGACAACAGTCAAAACAGGAATTCAGGAATACTGCTGCAAACTTTATGAGCACCTACCTGGAAGTGCCTGCGCCCCAGTACCACCTCTACGTCCCCTCTCAGTCCATGTCTTCAGCAAGTGCCAGTACCCTAAACCCTGCTGAGAGCAAAGCAGAAGGCAGTCAGGCCCAAATCCCACCACTGCTGCCCATCTGGGAGGAGGCAAGGGCCAGGCAGGAGGTGCTGAATGAGTCTGGAAGGGGAAGGACAAAGCGAGATGGGGAGGAGAGGAGAGCATGGAGAGGGACTCGGGGTGCAAGGACAGCAGGAGAAGGGCTCTGCAAGGATGTCTCTTGGAAAGGTCCGTCTCCCACCCCAGCCCATTTTGGTCATCATTTATAGTTATGAAGGTTCTCTTTCAAATATAATCGGACAGAGGACTTCAGCAAGATCTGTCCTGCTAACCTTAATTGCACATTTCAGAGCCCCTGGGAATGCAGGAGAAACGCTGATAATATAAAGCTAGCTATGCTATCAGTTACAAAAAACATGTATGCATTTAAAACTTTTTGGAAAAATATTATTCCTTTTCTGTTCTAGTATGATAGAATAAGAACTATGACATCATGCTCAGATCCTACTGCAGTGTGAAAAGTAAACAGTACAAAACATTTTAAAGAGGTTTTTACATACATAAATACACATACACTTGTGTGCGTATATACAGGAAAATCTTGGGTATGAAAAACTCACATACATACTTATGTATCATTTTGCATTTTGATTTTTTATATTTAACACTGCAGAGCAGCTTACTCTTTCCACCGCTCCCAATTCAAATAAACTATTCACATCCCAGTATCTTGGAATATATTGACTTCCACCTACAGAAAATTCTACTTGAAAGATAAGACTATGCACAAGAGTGAAATAATAACAACTGATCAAGCAGAAGTCACAGTGTCTTTCCCTGGAAGAATTAGTTACCTCAAAATTTCAGCGCAATGAAGAGAAATCGGAAAATGTGATTCGCCTTTTAGATTGTTTTAGTTGAGTAACTAATAGACTGAACTTCCTTTTTTTCAGAGGGTAGTCAAATAGCAATTATGCAAAGTGTACAATTCTAAACAGCTAATTAAACAGCAACCCCAAATCTTTACAGTTGAATAAGCTGCTTTAAAAAAAAGCCAGAAGACCTGTGCCTTGTGTACAAATTTTTTAAAAAGAAACAAACAAACATCAGCTACTCTAGTGATTCATCTCTCCACACATTTTTACCTGTGCAAAAAACAACCATCTACAGGATTCAGTGTGTTCTTCTATCAGAGCACTTTCTGTCTGAAGCTCCCAGGGGACACTCTATTTCCTAATCAAGAAAGTAAACCATCAAGAAAGTAAAAGAATAATGCAAACAATTGTGATACAACGTGGCTCTTCAGTATCTTCATTCAGGACTAAAACCTAACCTAATTACATCATACCAAAGAAACAAGAGCATCTTACACTTTTCCAAAGGTCATTTTAAGATGACCTTTGAGTCAGGTGTACTTTCTTCCCATCGGATATGTACAGAAAAGGGAACAAAATATTATAAAAATAATTTTGCATAAGATCCACATGGGAGACACGGCAGGATCTCCTGATAACTACAAAGTAAAGGACACTTTTTGAACTTTTTCTTTGAAATAAGCTAGACATCTAGGACCATATAATTCCAGTGGTTTTAGAGAACTATTCAGCACAGTGAAAGAGCATACTCCAAAACTGATGTATTTGTCTACACTAACGTTACTACAGACTTACTCTGGTAAAGTCAAAAGTAGCAGCAAGGTTGGCTTTTAATGCCTAATTGAAAAGTTCTGGGATTCTCTGGACATTGATCAGTTGAGTGTAACTTCTTTGAACTTCAGTGAAAAGCTACCAACTGTTGTTATAATAGTCATCTTCTAGTACTTTTGACTTCTTTTTTTGAAACCTGAAGTAAATCAGTTCTTGGTCAAGTAGCACATTAGTCCAGTCACAGAAGGTTAGCCCCTCAACAATCTAATTGAATGCCTTTAGCTGTTCCATATGCACACTAATGGACACACTTAGCTATCAAAAAAATACCCATCACTACCCAGGAACCACTTTAGCAGGAACAGTCTGCAGTAGTTTTGTTTTTTTTTTAATCAAGCATGGGAATGTTTCTTTCCAGCTCCCATTGCTCCAGGTAGTTGTTTTCAGAGTTGTATGCTGAATGAAATCTAGCAAGCATCACACAGGCACCTAAAGGATACACAACTCATTTGGAACAAAAAACCTCTTAGCACTCTCTCTTACTTCACTAGGGAACGTTCATTAACACCTTATTTGGATTAAGACACTAACTTATTAAACCTATCATATCAATTTCATTTTCAGAAACCTCTTAGCATTTGGTTAAATTTTTTCTCCACATTTACATATGTTTAATGGTGCATTACTTTATGGTGCACGTTGCCCGTTGCTGTTGGGATCTATACTTTTAAACAAACAAACAAAAATCTGAAAGCATAAGACACTTCAGTAATAAAAGAGACAATTTAATGCTTTTCCCATCTTTTATGACAGAAATACCACTTTGTGTAATGGGCACTATTAGTAGAATTTTACTTTAGCAGCCAGGAATGCTGGCTCAACTACTTAGCTTATATTACCTTGTTATCTGGGAGTGGGGTTCTCAACAGCAGAGAAAACTATGTGAGACATTCTTGATACTCTGTTTAACTTTCTTTAGTATGTCTCTGAGGTGTTAAGTGAAGTCTGTCACTATCCCAGAAAAGTTCCTCAACTCTGGCTTTCACAAACTTTTACATCCCGTTTATCTTCCAGTTCACCTGGGGATTACAGAAGACCTCAGCTGAGCTGTAGCTTTTAACGAGTTTATTCAGAGCACAGGGCTGAGATTCCAAGCTTGCTCCTTCCCTGGAAGGCCACAGCTCAGGCACGGATACAAAGACAACTGTGTCAGAGCACAAGCTAGACATGCTTCCCTTCTACTGCCTCTAGCCAGATAGCCAGGAAAAGGCTGACTATACGATTTCTGTAAATTATTGTTTCCTGAACATGGTGGGTCACTGAATTTCAGCTAACCCATAACATCAAATTTTTATCTGTGCTAAAGGTTAAGATGCGTGATTAACTGAAATATTGTGAGCTTATGTGCCTCAAAGGGCTTGCTGAGGTTACCTACCATTACCTGGAGAAGCTTTGCTGAAACTTGAGTTTCCCAATAAATTTAAGCTAATCTAAATGCATACTGTGACTGAAGAGGCAGCCCTGCCCCTACTCAGATGCATGCTCTTACTGTATCTCTTCTCTCAGCATGAGCAGTCATGAAACTATGTGGCCAGTTAGATCAGGGAACTTCTGCTGAAAATTAACCTGAAAAAGATACAAATAAAGTGGTTAGTTTTCACTGGTGTGAGTTTTCACAAAGCGTATGGGAACAATGACTGCAAAGAGAAGGGCCAGAAAAACCCTTTTGCCTGCAACTTCTTAAAACGATGGTGGAACCATCAGGAGGGGACTGCAAGCTACCGTGGGACTAGCAGGAGGTTTTTGCAATGATTCAAAACCGGGTTGTTTTGAAATAGTATGTTGACCATATGCTTCTATGCTGCCTCCTGCTGAGGATGCTAAAGAGCTCAGCAAAGCTCACAAGCAGCTCATTGGTAGGTATTATCACTCCTGTTTTACAGGAATGAGGATATGGACAGAGCTTGGATCGTTTACCTGAAGCAAAAAGCATGTTAGTGGAAGACAGATGGAAAAACAAAACCACTGATCCTTGATTCCCACCACTACGTTAATTAATAAATCAATTGTGACCAACATGCAGAACATTAAGAAATGCTCCCTGAGCATTTGCTAGTGAATTAGGCAAATGAGCAGCTGTGTAGCCACACCAGTGCTTGCTCGGCTGCACAGGCAGAGAACAGCAGAGAGCACAGGACCGGCACCCATGGGGCTGTGCGCTCTGCCGGAGGAGGTGGCCTGTAAGTCTGGTGAGAACAAACACGGGTAGGCAACCCAGGAAAGACGCAAGATAGGATTTAGACATGGATACAAACCCAGAAGATTTTAACAGCATGTTCTTGAGGGTGCAGGGTGTTGGCTGGTCTTGATCTTGCCCTGTTCATGGTGGGGCTCTGCACCTTGCACAGGATCTTGCTGGTCACGAGATACAGGAGGGATCCACTATTTTGTCATCCCTAGCAAGTCAAGAAGAGTGTGCGTAGCCCCATGTGCCTGTTGTTAAGTTATACTACTCCCAGCTGGGGAAAAAACCCAACTCTAATGCTATTGAAGAGGGAGGTGGTATGTTATTTTATTCTATTTTAAAAACACACATTACACAAGGGTAGAAAAATCTTTGTCATTGCTTCAGAGCCTGTATGAAGCCATGCAAAAATATATATTGCAGCTCCTAGTGTTCCTTTGAGCCTTATGGCCAATGCTTTACTTCACCATATAGAGTGGTAAAAATCAAATTAACACCCAATTTAGCATAGTTTCTGACCCTGCACTTCTAACTGTATTTTACACCACTTTGTATTGACATGAATGATGGCACACACTGTGGGGTAATGGATATTCAGATCTCACCTGTTCAAAGGGCAGTTGCTAGTTGGCTGTTAAGTATTTTTATCTTGTGGTTTTATAGCCTCCCCTACAACAACTGAACAAGATGCCTCTGGCCTTGAAACTACAGAGTTAATATGAGCCTTTGAGCTAGCATCAGAGAGGTAGCAAGAGCTGATGAGCACAAAGCAGCTCGGTCCACCAAGTAAGATTTGGTGTGTACTGATTCATTTTTCCCTGTCTTAAGTATTAATAATGGTGCTTATAAGTATTTTTTTCTTTTCAGAGAAGTGATCTTAACCTAGAATGTACTAAATGCTGTTTTCACCTCTCAAAAATTTCCAGCTGATAATCCAGTTAGTTATAACATATTCTTAATTTTAAAAAAGGTCCAAACTCTTCCTTGAGCAAGCTCCAAATAAGCCAGGTTTCATTCCTCCAGACTTTGGGTATCATCTACTGTTCATTTTTGAAAAATATCATGTACAAGAAAGACTTGGCCAGGACTAAGGCACCTAAATCTAAAAATGTGTAATCCAGCTCCTTCCCCTAACACTGGGGGCAGATTTAATTTCCCTGGCATTTACCCTTTACTGCATGTATGAGCGGGCAGGCCTTCCCCAATGGGACCACTATTGCCTGCCTCAACATATCTTAGATATCTGGTCTCACCAGTTGTCTAGCTGATGCTGTGCAAAGGCTTACTTTCTATTTCCCTGCCCCACCACCCTGAAGCATTTCTAACCACTAATAGAGGAGCTTATTTATTGAGCCAGGAAGTCAAGAGACTCATCAGAATCAGGTATTTTGGCTGTGAGGATGACGCAGCAGAATAATAGTGGTAGCAGCTACAGAGGATAGGGACATTACCGTGCAACTGACCCGCAGGCTCTGGTGAAGCATTGCTTCACGGGCTTTTCATGTTCAGCTCATTCAGAAGGGCTCATGGTGGACACACATGTCTGTGGTTGTTCTTATTCTGCCTTGGCAGAAGCCCTGGGATGGGAGCAGTGACAACAATGGGACAGTTTTTTGGAGGAGAAGGGTAACCTGTGGCCTCAGCAGACACCAGTTCAGTTCTTCACTGCTTCCCAGACTCCAGGGGAACACCAGTCTGGAGATCCTAATCAAGGAAGCATCTGGATGTCCAATTTTAATGCTAGACAGCCTTTCCCAACCAGCTGTCATGCCAAGTGCTTCCTCTCAGTTCCTATATCAGGACATGCATGAAACTGACTCATGACACATAGACAAAATAAGGCCATAAAAGGGAGCTGAGTGATTTTAAAACCATTCATCGGGCATGGATTTCCATTGGAAGTGATGTATGTTACAAGAGCTTTTCCCAGACAGGAACAGGAGCTGGAAATGTAGGCTCCAACATCTCATCAGTGCCACAGGGTTTAGCAGCTGTTCTCTTTCTTTGAGCTGCATATACCCCAGGCACAGGCACTAGCAAACATTCCAAGTGAAGTCACAATAATAAAAAATAATAATTCTATATTAATCATGGAACCTTATAAAATAAACACTGTAATAGTAATAATTTTATTCCCTGAACATTCTGGAGTTGGTTGACCTGGAATTTTTACAGATATTTGCTACAGCTTGATTTCAGATGTGTTAGCATAAATTTAGAATAAACAACCTAGAAATAATGGAGGAGATTTGTGCTTCCACTACCATGACCAAAAGCAGAACATAACACACTGAAGAACATCCTGAGGCCAAACTTGGGGAATGCTTAGAAGATCCAACAGAACCAAACTCTCTCAGGCAACAGTGCCTCCTCCATACCATAAAAAGTACATTAAAGGCAACTTTCTTAAATCTTTTCTCAAAAGCAATTTATGTCATAGTTACAGGCATTTCCCCCAACATTTTTGTCTTTGTTGTTTCAATCTTTGATAGTGCGGGAAGGAAATCAGACAACTTGTGGATATTGCTGCTACCCTTCAGTTCTACTGATAATAGTTGTGGAAACATACGCATAAGAATAACTTCCTGAATGAAACAATATTTAGCGCGTATAGAAGCTTTTGTTCTTGTCGCATAGAGGATATATAGTTTTACACAATTATAGTGACTTTTAAATGACCATAAAGAATACCATTAGGATGTGTGAAAGCTCTCTTTGAAAAAAGCAAAGCAGCCACAACAGAGGGGGTTTTTTCCAAGAGAAAGGACAAACAGATATATGCTAGCTCCATTTTTCTTAAGCCAGTTGTATCATAACAGGAAATGTTACTCATTCTAAATTTGATGCTGAATTATTTTACCAAAAAACTATGATGAGCAGTGGACAGAACTTTCCCCTTTTTATTACATAACTTAAACAGATTTTTCAGGAGAAAAAGCCAGTCTGTCATCAGATGAAACACATTCAGTCACAGGACTGAAGACACAGGGCTTTGACTTTCCTGCCCCCAAAATTATAGAGAATCTAAATGATTTTGTTTGACTCAAGCATAAAAAGAAGATAAACTCCTGAGGAATGTATATGTCACAGCAAGATGATAAAAAATACAAAACAGTTACATTTCCCCAAGTGACTAAACTTTATGCTCTTGTAAGACAGTAATAACTTGGGAACAAAAAAAATGGCCATATTGGGACAGACCCAAAGTCCACATAAGCAAGTATCCTCCACAGTTACCTACTGTGCTGGATAATTAAGGAAGAGAACAAGAACAAAACAATGAATAAAAAACAAAACAAGATGAAACAGCCTCCTACAACTGTATACACTTACCTATTTATTTCATCAGAAATGCTAAAGGACAAGAAAGACCTAACTACTGCTCCTTCCAGCTCTCCAGAAGGATGGTGATGGAGCAAACTGGGCCAGAGGAAGTAGCTTACGAACAAAGAGACAACAGGTGTTTCTTATTTTCACTCATGGTAGGTGAGTAAGTAGGCTTGTCATTTCCTGAGGCAGAATTCAGACCATGATTTCTAAGAAATCATGGCGTTTGTAACTTTATTAAGCTTAGCTTTTCCTTTCTCTGTGCTGGAACATGAAGAGATTATTAGATGCTCATACTTCACCTGCACTGTATATTTAGCAATTTTATTTTCTAGGGTACGTGGTTGTGACCACGCTCATATTATTGCAAAGTGCTATCATTATGCTGCTCTAATTTTAAATCAATACAAAATTGGCAGTTCTGATGTTGCATAATGGTTAAAAACCACAGCATTTTCCCCTTCCAAGCCAGTGTTTAACATAGTTACCGAACACATCTGAACAGGATTAAGTCTGACACTGAATGGAAACAAAGCATGCTCATTGCTTTCCTAGAATTTTATTATATATATGTAGTATTTAAAATTAAGCTTATTGTATTCACTTTAGTAGAACAGTTATTTCTGCTCTGGCTGGCAAGGTTAAGAGAAGTCTTTGGCATCTTGTATCAGACATGACAAATTTCAAGTACAAAGATCATAATTCCCATCACTCTGCACACCTTGCATAGTTATTCACCCTAATTCTAGGTCTGATTTAGTAGCATCTGATATTTAAAAATTAAATACAGCAAAAATTAGACCTGCAGATTTCAATCTACAATGTTTTGAGGTACTTTATGCCATATCAGAGGACCATACTAGACCTCACCATGTAACAAAACCAATGTGTTTTATTTCATTTATTTCAGTCTAAGATGACAAAGACATAATTGTATCTGTTTCTCAGTCCTTCCAGCTGCTTAGGTAAAGTATGTACAAGATCGTAAAGCAAGTAAGCATTTACAAGATTGAGGCATGTGAGGAGCAGTGTCTCTCAGTGTTTAATTAGAAAAGCAAAGTAAAAATTACTCTTCTGCATTAAACAGATTGGCTTTAGAGTTTGAATAAGTCTTAGTGTTTTTTAAATTGAAATCTGTAAAACAGCCTAATGACTGCTTCTTTACTCTTTCTGAGTATGCCTGAGATTATAACCTTAATCTAGGTTTATAACTTTAATCTAAGTCTTAATCTAAGAATATCTCTTCCTTTGATCTTCTGACTGGAAGGCTGAGCTGTGTTATCACAGGGATGAGACATCACTGATAGTCACATCTCCAGGAGCAGGCCAGGATGGCTTTGTCCACCACTGAGGCAGGGAAGGATTTTATTATGAATTTCACTGGATGCAGCTAGGTTAATGCCAAATACTTTTGAAAAATCTCATCCTAGTCAAGGTATTTCATCTTCTGTTTTGCTCTATTAGGCAAGTATGTAGAGGTTTGGGGTTCGGTACTGCACTTGCCCCATCTAAACAGCAGTTACGTAAATAATACGCTGGTCAACCAACATGCTGGCCCATCAACTAGTAAGTATGCCACCAGCAGCTGGGGTTGTGCGGGAAATGAGAGGGGACAAGAAGCAGAAAAAGAAGCTGTGTGACTTTAGGGCAGTTCCTTTTACCCCCTCCAGTGATCTATATAAGGAGACCATGATGCCTGTGAGAACAGAAGACTAAATTTGATGAGTTAGGAAAGTGCTTCCTGCTCTTGGTTTATGGGTTTTTTTGGGTGCCTCCACCCACACCACTGTCCCGTTAAAGCTGTGGCCAGGGCAATCCTGAGAACCATGCATGTGAACAGGAGCATCTTCAGCAAGTTAGAGGGCTTCAAAGCACAACCTTCACCATCTCTGTCAACAACGTTAAAACTATGAGTTCGCCTGCTCCAGAAAAATGAGAAAAATGAGAAAAGCTCCTTTGTTCTACGCACCACATAGGTTCTTATTTGCATTCCAATTCTTTTAGTCCCTTAGCTGAGCATTTTCTAATTTTTCTTTGACAATGGCAGAGTTACAGGGTCTTTGGACTTTTTTTTTTAATGAAAGCTCAGATTATCACACAACAGCAAGAACTGAGGCCGAAAATGAACTCTAAAACCTGGTGCAATAAACAGTGTACTATGAAGAGTTGGCGACACCTCTGTTGTGCGACCCTGGGCAAGTCTGTTCCTCTTTGCTCCCTTTCCACTGAGTAAATAGATGCCAGAGGGGCAACTCTCTGTGTACCAACCCCACACGTGAAAGCTGCTGAGACAGTGAGATCACAGAGACCTTTGCTTTGGTGTCATCATCCTGGAAAGACAGAAGTACTGAATCAAAGGCGTCAGGTCTTTCATGTGAATAAAGTGCTGATCCCACAAGCTGGGAGGCTTCTGCTGATTGGCACTGCTGAGCACAAAGAGCTGCCTTGGCACCAGGTCAGCAAACACAAGGTGCTGTTCCAGTGGTCCCAGAGGCTGATGCCACCTCTGCAGGTTCCCATGAGAATGTCAATCTCTACGCCAGCACAACTGTTAACCTCAGCCCACCACACAGGTAATTTTGCCTTGATAACAACCCAGCAACATGAGTTATATCAGAGAATTGGTAGCTCCAACTGGTAGACCTGGGGCACAGGAACAAGGCAGCTACCTAGACTTGTCAAACACATACAATGCAAGTTGGCGTAGGTAGGTGGGAAGCTCTTTTTATTGCTTTTAGCTGCAGAGACGACTCCTTTTCCTAGCCAGAAGAGGACTTGCAGGACTGCTCCCCACCCCCCAAGCATCTTTTTTCCTCCTCCCAGGCCCTGCGAGGAGGAAGGCCTCTCTGTAACCCACCC
>NW_009611986.1:32510-43245 GCF_000690535.1 Cariama cristata
CCCCCCCACTGCTGCCACCACATCCAGCTCGGGCAGAGCCTCTGCGCCCCTGGGGACAGCGCGGAGGGCGGAAGGGTGGGCCCAGGGAAGGAAGGAGTGGGTGGACTGCAAGTAGGCACAAATACGTATGACTCTCCTCCCACCTTCTAGTGGGTCTTACTGGGGAAATTTTTTTATTTCCCTATCTTCTGCTCTCCACAAAGCAAAGAGAGAAATTGAAGCCCTGTCTCTGAAACCGCCACTGCTCGCAGTGAGGGATTATTGTACCCTTAAGCTAGCGATGGCTGAAGACTGTCAGCAAGGGCAGGACTGGACAGCAACAGAGATAAGTGGCAACTGAAGCTCTTAGATTGCATCCTCAGGTTTTGGACATCTACATAGAATATAAGCTGTCACTGCTGGAAGTATTTTTCCTTCTGTTTTGGTGGGAGAAAAATTCATTTATGCCTGTAAAATGAAAAGTATTGTTTTCAAACTCCTGAGCAGCTGATTTTCCACACACTTTCCTCATCAAAAGCCAGTCACCAAAGGTAAATGCTCATTTTACTCATGCAGATGCTGATTGATATTGGCTTCAATGGGATCAACCAAAAAAAAAGGACAGAGAACGGGGAGGATGAGTTGTGCTCTTTCCAAGTCAGTGGCTTGACTGTCCTTGCAGTCCTGAAGACAGGGCAAAGTTCAAGTTTGACTTGAAATTCTCCAATTCCTTTTTGATAATTGTAAGAATGTGCCAGATTTCCTAAAAAGACACACATTTCATATTTTTAATGGAGTTACTACAGTGAACACAGTCTGTTGGTCAAGTAACTCCAGTTATCCAATAGAGCTTCAGCCAGCCCTGCAGGAAGCCATTCACCTGCCAGTGCAGGTGCAGGCCCAAACACTGCATGTTGGAGTAGACCTTCTTGCTGGTATTGCATTTTGTCTTTTTATTACTATTTTACTTATTTTGATAAAACTAGTAGAGCTCTTACTCTGTAAGCAGAGCCTGATGAAGTGCAAGGTATCGTAGGAGAAACAGAAATCCCCAGCTCTCGTTTTAAGTCCTCGGGATGTCACAGCTATCCCAGCAGTGCTGCAGCCCCATCAGTGGATCACTGATACAGTATCCACTTCTAAAACCAAGAAGAAAGAAGGAGGTGAATTAGAAATTAATGGTAAATAGTTTTGTTGCATTTATAACAAGACTTGATGTAATTTGGACTTCACAAGAGGAGCGTAGCACAGCATTTGTATAACTTGAGAATCTTCCCTAGTCTAGAAGAATGGTTAGAGCCATTTCATACCTGGGCCTCCATCGTCTCAGACAATGTAGGTGGCTTCCATCATCTCAAACACATCTATAGTTGGGTCTGGGAGTATATCAGCAATTCCCAGTGGAAATGGCAAGTAATACAATAGAAGTCAGCAGGACTAATGACACTTCCAATGCAGACCTTCTAAGCCCAGGGTACCTGGCACTGGCATATCCACGTTGTCTGTAAGAGCTGGGGTGCAGGGTAATGTGTTGCCCATTCCCACAACTCCACCTGGGTAACAGCACATGCCTGGAGAGGGTTTTAGAGCTGGAGGATCTTCTGGAATCATCTCATCTGGTCAGCAGAGGCCATAAATTTGGTCCACTTCAGCTTTGCCATTTTGTGTGGAAAACCTTTTTTCTTGCTACCTGTTCACAAAGAAAGAAATAAAAAATGTCCAAGCAAAGAAAAAAAAAATCCCTACAGAGAAGAAACTGATAATCACGGAAGAAATGGAAGTCCAACAGTAATTTTAACTCCAGCTTCAGCTACCTTGACAGAAAGAGTACAGTATTTAGATAACTTTTGGCCACTCGGTCAATTTAAGCTATTTTTGTACCATCAAAACCTGATTTATAGTCTGGAACTTATCTACTGTAATATAGCCAAATGAACTTTAAAGATCAACCTGTTATAAAATGACCAAAACCAAAGGTTTTAAGGAAATGACAACTGACCCCTCTCCATAGCAGCATAGTGCTACAAGAGGCAGCTGTAATGGCATAAATGGATGGTTTATCAGCTTTCTGCCAAGGACTGACAAAATCATGTCAAATGAGGCATTAAAGCCCTAGTTTTGAAAACTGTGATAAATACCAGCTAATCTACTGACATAATATATAGTGAGTCAAATATTTAGTTTTGCATTAAATCTAAATCCAACATTAGAGCATTTCCTCTTGATTAAAAAGGATAAAATGTAGATGTTACTTTATGCTCCAGTTCCCACATCTAATTAATGCTCAACATTTGGAGCCATTTCTGACATTACAAATGTATTAGCAAACATGCCAAGGAAAGGGGGGAGGCACAAAGGAAACAAGTGCAAAATCTATATGCTTAATTAATATTCCTCCATTTGCAGTGGCTAATATATTATTGCAGACACTATTTGCAGACACTTGCCCTGCCAGTGAACAGCTAACTTCCCTGATTGCTTGAATAAACAGTCTTCTGGATCTGGAGACAGACATTGTAAGAGAGCACATAGCTAATTTAATTTTAGTATCATTAGGAATTAAAAGCAGGACATTAATAGATTCACAGTAAATGTTGACTAGGCAATATAAGCATTGAACGATATGACTATTAAGAACCTTAATATTTGTGAGTGATTATATGAAAAGGTTTGTCAGAAAGTTTATTATCTTGGGAATAAGATGTACCTAATTAGAGAAAACATTACTGCTGAGATAAAATAAAACACTTCAGTATTTTTTTTATCATACGTTACTGATCTTAATGGGCATGAGGAAATTCTGCTTTTAAATGTACATACATTTATAGGCTAGTTAATTACCTACTCCTATCTAGAAAAAGAATGAGACAAATCCTCATGAATCAATGAAATATCTTCATTCATTGTGCATTATATTCCCAGCATTATGCTTTAGCTGATTCTTGGAAAGCAGAAGTTTGAGAAATGTGTTTTATTGTCAAGTACCATGACTTCAGACTCTTGTTTCAAAACACAATGCACTGTAATTGCCCCTCTTCTAGAGAACATGTTTTAGAAAGCTTAAATGCAACCCAGTGCTGTGTAAGACACCATGAGCTCAATTCAAATGAAAAAGGAACGACAGACACAAAATAAGTAACATCACCTACCACCTTCATTTTATGAAATGTGTTGATTTATTGATTAAGAAAAAGCTCTCTCTAGGCTGACACCCCTAGCTAAGTCTGCCACATAAATCAATATTAAGTGCAACCTGCAGGATTTGGTATAGCTCATGCTACCAGAGAAACAGTTCTTCATACTCTGAAAATACAGGGAAAAATCACTGAAAATAAGAAGGAAAAAAAATAAAACACCAAACTAAGGAGAGCTTAAAAAGTTGGACTTCAGAATTAAATACTTCTTATATTCAAGAAGATTACACCCTGATTCTTCTCCACCATTCTATTCCGCAAAGGATTCTCGCAAACGTATAGCTATGTATCAGCATGTATCCTTCAAGGTGCAAGTTAGGAGATATTTGGCATTTAAGAAGTCGCATGAACCTTAATGCCAAACACCTCAAAAGTTGTTTACCAACAGCAGCGAGGCAGCCTCCTCCAGTGCACAGGTCTGTAAGGGGGAGGAGATTGCACACAGAAGTGATATTCTTGTACAACTCACTCTTTGTTGGGTAGTTGCTTTTATTCAGTTTCCTCAGTTTCTTATCTCAAAACCACAAAGACCTTAAGCAGAACGATAGTTCAGAACAGTTCTGCAAATACTGGGCCCTGGACACTTTCCTGAGCCGGCTATTCCCAGAGCTTCTCTCTGCAGGGCTTCCCACCATACAGCGCCCTGCTCAGAGGAGAGTTTCCAGGCTCTCATTTCCACCAGGATGGCTCTCCCGGCCCACTTACCACATAGGAAGTCAACCGACTGTTGATAGCAGCTATCACCAAGAAATGCTTTTGAATCAGTGTTTAAAACGGCTTAATTGTTCCTGTAAACAAATCACAGTTGAATTTTCTATCATTCCACAAACTGCAATGGTAAACCCAGTTATACTGTCTCTACCCCTTCCAAAAATGGGTTTGTGCTATCTAAACCCGAGAAAGGTTTCAGTACAATTTTGGACAGACAGGTTGACCACACTAATGCCAGCATAACAGACTTCTCTGGCTTGACAGCACGAGCAAGTCACAGAGTAGCTCTACACAGGTCCTACTCATTCTGCCCAATGCCACAGTCGATACAGAGCAGTGCAGGACTGAGACATCCCCCTCCCCACACTCTAAAAAGGCAATAGCCAGTCTGAAAAAAAAAAACAACGGGGGGGGGGCCGAAAAAAAACAAAAACCAAACTCAAACCAGACCCTAAGTAGTTTACAGTCTGAAAGACCCACATTGATGTCATCTTACTGAAAAGCGGGTTTTGTCTTTTTCATGCCACTGTTTGTGTCACAACATAAAATACCTTCTGGTACCTACCATAACTTTAAGGAAGACTCCCTAGGAATGCCTTAGAATCTGGAGTTGATCTCCTAATTTATATCAATGTCTCGTATAGAATCTGGTTGCCAATTTACATAATCTCAAAATGCAACACTAGCAGTTTCATTTGCCTTGCACTTTGCACTTCAATTCAGGTACCCGAAAACCTAAGTAATGGGCATACAGGTAGTTTGGGAGCTACTGAGGTACGGGAACTTAAAGTTATAATAGATAACTATTGGAAGATAAGAATTATATTTCCTGAGAAGTTTGGAGTCATGTGCTCTGAGGTTGGGGAACTGACACCTTTCTTCATCAGTGCTACGTGCTTTTGTTCCTTCTTTGTGTTTTGACGGTCATCTTTGACTCCAAAGAGATGGTAAGCGATACACAGATTGGCACAGAACCAGAAACAGCCGTCAGTGGGAATAACCCCGAAACCTGGGAAGCCCTGGTGTTACTGAATTTGTTCTAAATTATTCCTCAACTACTAATATCTACCATTACCCCTTTCTGAAGGGGGAAAAAAAGTGCAATTCTTCCTTTGTCTCTCATTCTGGAACTTGATTCATAACCTCTTGTTACATCCTTGCACTGAGAGGAAACCATGTCTAGCTCCTTTTGAGAGTTCAGTAAGTTCTTGTGATTGAAGTCACATTGCTTGCAAGAATGAAGAAATTCATCTCAGGCTCCTTCTGCAAGGAAACCAGCTGTCTTTCTATGAACTGGTCTAAAAACAAAACAAACAAACAAAAGTAGGCAAGGAAGGAGAACTCTTGCCACGTAGGTTTTGGAAAGGGCTTCTCACATTACTGTATAACTGTTGACTGATCACCTACCTTCTCTGAGACAGTCATCCTCCAAAATGAGAATGTGTTAACCTGGAATAACGTGTTCATGTGATGTTTAGAAATATATAAAATGCCACACATTACTAGCAGTGCTTATGTCAGTACCACACACACTGTGGCATATAGAATCTGGGAGGTGCTATTGAAAGCCCTCTATCAGCAACTTCCAAGGTGATGAGGCCGGACACAGGACGAGTCGTCCCTGCTGCTCCAGAACACCATTACCTCATGCTGCCATGTTGGTGTCTACAGCATCTTCACAGCACTGGGCTTCTTCATCCACAGGGACACCAAATGCTGTCTCAGCTTACATTTATCCCTAAAACAACCTCTGTTTTATGCCAGGCACTGAACAACCTCTTACATTTATATTTGAAAGAGCTTTACTGTCAAAAAAATGTGATTTTCTTCTTCCATCTTCCACTCTGTTCATAAAGGCTGAATACTTAGACAAAGCCTTAAAATATTTAGAAGTTTACAGTTCATTTAAGCAAACATAAAAACACATTTCATATCCTTCTTTGTCTTTACATACCTGGTGCATGGTAGTCATTCAAGATCTCTCACATGGAGAAAGCTTATTCTGATGCTAAAAATATCACATGTTTACACTTGTGAATCACCATTAGCAAATGATTTTCCTAATGCTTTAGACAATATAGTAGCAAAGTGCAGCTGCTTCAGCCAGAATGGTATTTTAGTGATTTTTAAGAACTTAATGAGATCAGGTAATTGACTAGTGAAGCTAAAAATTTTACCTTCAATTAAACAATCAACAGCTCCGTACATCAACATAATCATCTTCGCCCCTCCACCTCTCTGTTATCAAATCAATATGTGGGTAGCAGTTGTCTAAGAAACCACTTCCTCTGTGCTTCTAAACTAGTGTTCAGGGCCCATTTTAAAGCATTTATTCAATCGGTCTGGTGTAATTTGCAAATAATGGAAAGTATGTAGTAATGCAGATTCCGTAAGCAACTAAGGAAAAACAAGGCCTTAATTCATTTGTTATTTAATGGCATTATTTATCCTACATTTGTTCTGGTGCAACCAACAAATAACCTAATACTCTACATTTTAAAATATCATCATGTGTGCTTCAGTGGCACTGCTAGATGTATTAATTATATCTATAGAAGTAAGATTGTACAGGTTGTGTTAATGAATCATGCGATTGATAGTTCATGAGACAGTCATGAGGCAAAAGTATCATCTTTGAAAAAAAAAATGCACAAGAACATAAAATACTGTTGTGAGGAACCCTCTCCAAGGGCTATATTACATGACAACAATATCATTGTGGAGTGGTTGATAACGAATCAATATAAACTGCAATCCCCAACAGTGAGCGTACGTTATTTATTACTTGAAGAATAGGGAACTTCTGCTGTCTTGCAAAAGGTTCTGAAATTGAGCAGTCACATCCCACCACACATTACATGCAGAGGAGTTCTGGTGTCGTGCCACCCGCAGGCATCTGTAGCATAATTCTCTTCTCTAGCAAAAACGTACGTTTCCGTCTGCAGCAAAAGTATCAGGCAATGGTTAAAAAGGGAGAAAAACTGCAGCACAACATGGAGATGTTAACAGGTAAATTAGTGACTTTCCAGTGTACGTTTTTCTTAATTAAGGCATAAATATATTCTAATGTATGCTGATATTCACCACCTGCACTTCCTGCAAGTGTGCCCTGATCGCCCAGACACTCCCAATGGTTTGGGGGCAGGGAGGTAGCTGGTGGAGCAAATCAGTACCGAGCATGAACAATATTCATTATGAGAGTAGCACTGGCAGAAAATGGGTGTCTTTTATTCAGCTATTGCAGCGTCAGCTTTGTCTTTTCATACCACAGGATGGGAAATTGTGAACAACATGAAGACTACCTGCACGCCGTTCTGACAGAGATTTTCAAAAGGGACTAGTGATCTGATTGGGTTTAATCCTCAGCTTCCCAAAAAGAGTTACCATAAAGGAGTGTGATTTTGGGGAAGTGCTGCACCTCTCCTGCCGGCTCACAGAGGTGAGATCTAGGTGGCAGAGCCCGCCAAGAGTAGCCGTCTCTGCTGCTGCTGCTATCGCTGCTGCTCTACTAAATAAAATTAGGCTGCTTCACTCGGGGTAAGATGCTCATAACGTTGGGGGAGGGAACGTCATTGCCCCAAGGAGGCAAAATGGTACCAGGTGCAATACCAGTGACGGAACCAGCGCTGCCTGTGACAGCTTCCAGGGCCAAAGCCAGAGACACGGGCTTAGCTCAGCAGGGCAGACCCCATCCACCTCCTAGGGGGGTGTGCTGACCACTACGTTATCCCAAAACCTTACCAGGGTGGAAAGCTACAGTCTGGTCACTGCCAGACTGCCAAGGAAGTCTCTGCACCTTACCCAAAACAACCATTTGGCAAATTTGTCTTTGTCATTTGACAAACTTCAGAAGAACTTTCTGGTTTGCTCCACTGCCTGCACCAGGACGCGGCAGGAGCTGCAGAACCACCGTCCCGTCCCACTCTCTTTGCCTCTCAGCCCCTGAAACCTCTTTTACTCACAGCACAGCTCCTCCTCCGCTGTTCCCACCCTGAATTATACGGCTCTCTGTTTGTTTTCGGCCAACAGAGCAACTCATTCACAGTTCCTGCCCACGTCTAAGTGGCACTGACATGCTCAGAGCCAAATTTAAACTGGTGTCTTACTAGCCAAGGAGCTCAGAACCAACCAACTAAAGTCCCCTAATTAGTAAAACTTTTTCCCATGTGCCAGCAGAGCTCCGACACCCATCAGCCAAAATGAACCAAGTGAGTGCAGACCTTTTCTTTGAAGTGTTACCATCCTTTAAACTGCTTAGACTAACTTGGGCTATTGTCATGCAAGCTAGGTTTGGAAAGGGCTCCCCTGGCAGAACGAAAGGGGTCTGGTGATGACTGGGAGGACAAGTCCCTGGAGAGTAACTGGCCCAGCCTTTTGCAGAACTGGGTCTTTCTATACCTTAGGTCTACAGTAGGTCTGAGCTGCTCTCTGATTGACTCTGTTTGCTAGATGAGGTTTTATGGCTGGGCAAGAGGGTTCCTTCTTACACAGAGAAGGAAGTGGAAGAACTGATGTGTATAAAGTAAAGTTACTTCTTCCCCTTTTAACCTGTGATCTTTATCCTGATAGCGGCAGTAAGTCATTGAGATACAATTGCATGGTAGCGGACAGTCCTGACTCATTTTAAAACGGCTGTACCCTCATGTGGGTGTATCCCAGGACAAGTACTCTCTTTCAGTACGTCTAGACTAGGATAAAAGTTGTGTTTTTAAAGACATTAGCTAACGCAGCTTGACTAACACGTTTTGAAACCTTGCATAGATAGGACAAGTCAAATGCTAAAAGGTGTTAAAAAGTGTTTGCTAAGTCATTCTAAAAATACATCTTTTATACCTGTCTAGACAATGACAGAATACTTTTTAAAATGACACGCCACGCTCATGGGAAGTCCCACTGCAACAGCCAGGGAGAATTACAGCATAGGAAATGATCAAGAAGAAGTTTCTCCACATAGGTCTTCAAAGCAACAGCACAGATTGACATGCAGGGAAACGCTGAAGGCCTTGTCCAGACAGGAGAAAAAAAGATCCTTTTTTCAATAGATATAGTTTGGTCAGGCCCTCTTTTTTCAGAAGCAAAACCTACTAAAAGCCTACTAAGATCACCTTCTGCTCAGTTTTAGCAGGTCATAGTCTGGGCTCCTGGTTGACTGTAACTCAGGCTGCTGAAATCATGTTAAAGGTACTGAGGTGTATGTGTTTATCAGATGGGATTTTTAGTCCTTAAATAAGCTTGATTGAATTAGGTCTGGAAATGGGCCCTTCCCTAAGGCTGATGAGCTGGCAGCTCATTTTCCATGCCCATTCAATCTTTTAACCCAAATTGTTTGCTTAAATTGTACCACAAACGCAAAGTTCAGTCTGTCTTTAGCGTTAGTATTTCTAGCTGACTGTGAGCACCAACTCATTTCCTACAGGCCATCAGACAGCAATTGGTTTTGACTTTGACTTCGTTTCTACTGAAACGTACTCAGACAAAACCCTCGATCTAATCTGCTCCTTTAAACAGCTACTTGAAAATGCCTAGCCCGCATGCATGCAACACATAGCCATTGTAATAACTGTCGTCTTCTACAAGGTCAGCTGATAACTTCTTACTCATTAACGCATATCCTTACACGGTTTGGCTTCTACCAAGCTGACTGGAGAGTGAACAAGTTAGAGTAACTGTTTCCCAGAATTGTACTAGCATCTTTAACACTTTCAGAAAAGAAAAAAATTAAGGAAAAAAAAAAAAAAGGAAAAAGTCACTACCACAATTGAAGAACAAGCATGAGCCCAGCCTCTCTGACTGTTTAATGTCAGGCCCTTTTTTACGGGGGCGGGGGGAAGAAAGACTATTAGTTCTATTTATTATTAAGGCTTAATGACATGGATGGGTATCAGTCTGGTAGGAAAAAAAAAATCTACATCTCAATTAGTTCCATTAGAGATTATGTCTTTATGACATGGGTGAGTATCTGACATTCAGGGGAAAATTCAGAAGTCACCAACTCAACTGAAAGAGTCCATCAAATAATAATTTGCTGGTATAACTCCAAGTGACCAAAAAAACCACAGTCCGGACTTGCTTGAGATTCCCTGCTTTCAGTAGTCATTTGTTAATAGCTCTCAAAGGATGGAGTTGTGAAACGGAGCCACTTAAGTTATCATGATGAGGCTTTTTCATGATTGTGCCAAGCTTTTTTGGCCTTGGTGTGCACCACCTGAAGTATTTTAGAAATACATGTTGATTTCCTGTTTTGAATGAAGAGGAAGAAAACAAATCTCCCGTGCTCACAAGGCCTGCAGCCAACAAAGTCCATGATTCAGAGTAAGACAGAGACTCCACAGTCGGCAAAGGGTCTTTGGTAAGCAGCTGTTGTCACCTACAGACCTGGACAAAATCTTTCTGTCCTTGCTAAGCCCAAACCACCATTAAACGCTAATGGGAAGTTGACCTGAATCAGATCAGTATGCTCTGATCTGCTGTTGATGCATATTTCAGGTTTTCAGCACTATCTTGAAACTTTCTCATGTGCTTTAAAATCTAACCCATTTAAAAATATATACGTAGCTGAAAGACAATAATACCCGTGCACAGATTTTTTTGTCTGATTTTTTTGTCCTCTAAGAAGACATCTAATAGCAGATTTCTTCGGGGCCTAGTATCATCTACTGTTGTCCACTAAACTGAGTGGTAAACCCTCCATTTATCGGGGATGACCAGAGGAAGGTCCTTTCCGGTGAAAGCAAACAATTAGGAACCCTAAGTTATTATTTCCTATTATTGTGCAACAAAAGAGGCTCCGGCCGTTTCAATGTGAAGCATTAAAGTGCTCACGATCGCAAACATCGCGCAACCACTTTCCT
>NW_009611987.1:0-668 GCF_000690535.1 Cariama cristata
GGCTGCGATTTCACTCGGCTGACACATGACTGCCCAAAGCGCCTCTCTGCTCCGCATCTTCCTCGGTATAGAAAGGGATAGCGTTTAAACTTGTTCTGACTGCAGATTTGACAGTGCCAGGCTGAAGTAAAAGGAATCGAATGCTCCTTTTCATTGTATTTCTGCTTGGCTGGCAGTCTGTCTCGCCCAGTGGCGTTACGTCAGCCTTGCTTTTGGTTGTCCTTGAAGCTGATCTCTGCCTTCCCCTCCCTGCCCCTGCTCAGACCCCGGGAATGGCTGCTCGCAGGCAGCCGCCCTTTCACCCGGGTACCCAAAGGGTGGATGTGGCACCCCGCAAAGTCACTCTTCCATCCAAGGGGAAGAAAGTGAGAGAGGAGTACCTGCTCATCAACCTTACATATTAGCACTTGGACAGCTAACGGTGTCTGTTACTTCAGTGGTTACACATTTGCTGGCAAAGTCTGATGTTATTTGTCGCTTTATTTATGTAGGTATTCATGTATACCTTTACTTCTAGTTTGACAGTTTATCCTGTCATTTTTCTAAATCACTTGCTTTACTGGTGCTGTAATGCAAGTAAATTTAACACTTCACTGACTTGAGCCAACGCGCAGGACTTGTGCAGGAGTGGCAGGCCCCCCCGGTCTGCCGCGAGCCGCCGTGGGGAG
>NW_009611987.1:706-10516 GCF_000690535.1 Cariama cristata
GCCGCCGGTTGAAAGCCGCGGCCGAGCCCCCTGCACAGCGCCGTGCCCCTCCGAGCCCCCTCTTACCACGAAACCAAAGGCGCGTCAGCTGGCCAGGCATCTACAAACACTGAGCACCTGACATCCACCTAACTGGTAACAGGGGCTGGGCTGAAAACTGTTGCTTTTAGTCTGAAAACCTTGATCAGATCAGGTCTGATCCGAACTGGTTGCCTGGGAAAGCCAGGCATGGATGTTGAATCCGTCAGCGCTGCGTTTCAAAAGGAGTAACTTTCAGGTGCGTAGTGATGCAATTGTAAAAATTGCTGTATTTCTGTATCATCTCTGCCTTTGTAAAATAAGGCAGTCAGGAGGGTTGATGCTTTGTCAGCCAATGCCCAAATATCCCTGACATCTTCCTTATGGAGCTGCAAAGTTTTATTTCTATCTGTAGGATAGAAATAGATTGGCTTATGCTTTGAAGCACGTAACAGATTCAGCTGCCAAGTTTAATCCTAATGAAATCAGTATTCCCTAAGCATGCAAAATCAGACACCTTCCCCCCACCCCAAAATCAAAGAGAAGAGTACCATACCCTGGGATGAAACGCTTGGGTATTTCCTGTGGTGGGGAGCTAGTGTTGCTGGCGGAGCAGAGTCGTTCGCAGTTCCTCTAGCTCTTCACCATGTGAGCAGGCAGGAGTGTTCATGTGTCGATCCCTCGGAGCAAGGAGAGGCTGGAGGAGCAGCTGTGCATCCCAGTCCTGAGACTTAGACCTTCCTGTGGCTTTGCACTGGTTTCTTAGCCAGAGACAGCTGCAAATTCCAGGTGACGCTCTCAGTGCTTCTGCTTTTGTTTCCTCTAGAAGAGGGAGAGAAATAGAATTTTTAAAAATAATTAGACTTTTACTTCCTGTTTTGACCTACTAACAGAGTCACTTTTTAAAAGAAAGCATGTATTTTGTAAGACTCTGCAACTTCTCTGAGAGTGGCACTCCCATCTACTACCTTTTTGCCTTGTGATTCTTTAGTATTATTTTTGTCCACAGCCTTATTTTTCAAAAAACTTTTTAAGTCAAGTAAGAAGTAATGATTGGTTAGTTTGGAGAAGTATATTACTGAACAAAATATTTGTACCTTAAATGACTTGCAGAGCAGTGCTCCAAGTTTTAAGTTATATACAGTGCATCAACATTATGTGATATGTTTTATTAAAAGACTAAATATAACCAGTTACAATTTAAATAAACTATACGTATTTCAGTTTCTTTGAAGTGTGCAAAACAGAATTTTAGGAATTGGGCTGCATCTTTTTTTTCAATGGACTCATACATAATAAGAGAAATGTCACACAGTTTCTAGACACCTGTCTTCTATTTAGTAATCTGCTACTGAATATGAATCCAGGGGACACTTAGGAGGGTCATCCATATGTGTCCTGTGACTCTGTCCTTATAGATACATACAGAATTCATAATACCAGAACACATTTTTTTCCCCTCTGTATTTTTACCCTACTCTTTAGTGGTTTCATTTGGCACTGCATCCTCCACTTTGATAACCACAGGAGACGCTTTTTGTGATGGAGTCAGTTGCTGCTTGTTGCAGTCTGGGCTACCCTGGTTGGGTTTCTGCGGGTGATGACAGAAAAAAGAGAAGAGACTTCACTCGTATCTGGTCTTTTCAGGATGAATCTTCAAGTCATGAGTGTAACCAGCGCATGATTCTCCTTTATGGCGTTGGTAAGGAGCGTGATGAAGCGAGGCATCAGCTGAAGAAGATTACCAAAGACATCCTCAAAATTCTGAATAAGAAGAGTACTACTGAAATGGGCGGTAAATGCTTTAGCGCTGCTGTATGGTAGCTGTAGTGAAGATCGTGGGAGCTGTGGGGTGCTCAGCAAGTTGTCTGGAGTTATGCATGTTGATCACAGAATTTGGCTTTCATCCTCTTCACACTCACGGAGTGAAGTACTGAGCAGTCCTGTGGCACAAAGTGCAATCTGCTGGCCTGCCTTACGGCTGCGCCAGGACGGCGAAGGGCTGCTGTGGTTAGAAATCCCTGTTTTCCGTTACAACAACTTGTGTCAGGCTAAAGTCTGGCCTATGAGGTACTGGCCAGCGAGTGATACATATTCCTTACCCTCCTAGAAAACTGTATGACTATTTTTCAGTTTTTCTTGGATGTCACCTTTTTGCATTGAAATAATCTCGAAGTAGCTTTGATGTTGTTACATGCTGTGGTGTATATTTGTCCCAAGTATAATGGAAAACTGAGGGTTTTAATGTAGTCATGAGTAAAGCTTATTAAGAGTTTTATTGTCTCTTATAGCAGTAATAATACAAAACTACTAGGGCTCCATTAAATATAAAATGACCAAAATATTTTTTTATCTGTTAAGTTGGGGATGAAGGGCAAAAAGCCAGGAAGACTAAACAAGAAGCATTTCCAACCCTAGAGACCGTGTTCACAAAACTACAGCAACTGTCCTATTTCGATCAACATCAGGTGACATCTCAGGTACTTCTCATGTATAAAATCGTAGCCTTTCACGTTCTGCTGTGGGGTTATCAAATAGGAAGCAAATCTAGGTTTTTAGAAGTGTGTTGTATATGCCAAGAATATGCAGTGCTTCTTCAAAGGCAAGAGAAAAAGGTGCTGCCTTGGTATTCTAAAATACCTGCTTCAGTAGGTATTTGGGGGGTCGGTTTGGTTGGTTTGTTGGGGGGTTTTTTGTTAGTTTGTATTGCAAGAAGCTTTCTGGATTCTTATAGATGTCATGATTTTTTCAATGAAAAATTTGAAATTAATTTTACATAAATTTCCATTAACAGCATTGTTTAGCGCTCGTTGGTAAATTAGATACTTACTAACCAATCTCTTGCATATGTATAAGATATGCTACTCTAGCTGTGTTTATGAAGGACAGTGACCTCTTCTGTGTTTTTGTGCAACAAACTGAGCGTGTCTCTTTGAGAAGCTGGAGGATAATAGTTTGTTCTTTTCTGGATGTTAGAATTTATAGTCAACCGTTACTGTTAAAAAGCTGTATCAGTGGCTGACTGGAGAACATAAATCATAGAATCATAAAATCACAGAATCACAGAATGGTTTGGTTGGAAGGGACCTCAAAGTTCACCCAGTTCCAACCCCCTGCCATGGGCAGGGACACCTCCCACCAGCCCAGGATGCTCACAGCCCCATCCAATAGTTTGTTTTAAATGACAAGCCTGGTTTTCCTGGTTTATATTAGGATTCGTAAGTGGGCAAATGTGTCAGCATAGGATTTCATCACTTTGTCAGGTGTTACTGTTTCTAAGTATATTTTAATAACCAGAGGCTAACATAAGAAACAAAGGGAAAGAATACACATTTGATGTTTAATTTATAAGACATCTTTGGATGTGGTCTTTTGAATGAATTTATTGCATGTTTTGTTTGCAGCATAATGTGTTACTAATTATCTGAAAGCCATCAATAAAAGAATTACAATGCAATAAGATGAAAAGTTATTTTACCTCTTGTTTAAAGCAAAATACCCCCCAGAATAAAAGTCAGGATTGTAGATGTTAAGAACAGTTTGACTCTCAGCTGTAAAGCAGCAGAACAGCATTTTCTGCGTTGCAAATTTTGAAAATAAAACAGCATTACAACCGACTTGCAGGATAAGTAGAGTAATAGATATACTCATGCATGATTTATTAGTGCATTTATCTGAAAAATGCTGTCACTTGCTATTACTACTTATAAAACAGGATTTTTGGAGCAGTAGTGTATCTGAGAAGCCCTCGGTCACCATATGACTTTTCAACATGTATTTTCACAGATCTCCAGTAATGTTCTCGAACAGATAACCAGTTTTGCCTCAGGAACATCGTATCATCTTCCCTTGGCTCACCATATACAGCTCATCTTTGATCTCATGGAGCCAGCGCTGAATATCAATGGACTTATAGACTTTGCCATACAGGTAAACAGAGTTCATTTTTGCTGGGGGTTGTGTCAGGATAAAGCTGTGATACATTTTCTGTAAAACCAGGAAAAAAAAACCAAGAGCTGGACTGCAAATTCTCCTGATTTGCTGCCATGCACTTTTATCTGTTTCAGTTTCCTGACTTCTGAAAGAGAGAGCCAGGTACTTCCCCTTCTGTCTTAATTTGACAATTATGGAGAATCAATAGATGTATATTATTTTTAAATCTTTCAAAATTAATAAAGTTATTTTAGCACAAAGTATTTTAGGATGGGCTTCAGTGTTTCAGGCTGAACCATCATATTACACAGAAAAGCATCTGGGTGCCAGAAATGCCACGTCTTTCTGAAGAGTGGTTCTCAGGAACGTTTTTTTATACTTTAACAGTTTATTTTGCTCCCTCTTTCCCTTGTTCCGTAGTGAGTAAGGAATTTCATTTTTATTTGCCATGTAGTGTTTCTTGAATGTATTTTTTTTTTTTGCACCTATTTTACACGTTTAACTTGGAAGTTATTTTCCGTTGGTTATTTTTCTGTATACGTTGTCAGCTGTTGAACGAGCTGAGCGTTGTGGAGGCAGAGCTGCTGCTGAAGTCGTCCAGCCTGGCAGGAAGCTACACAACAGGGCTGTGCGTCTGCATCGTCGCCGTTCTGCGGCGTTACCATGCCTGCCTCATCCTCAACTCAGAGCAAACCGCACAAGTCTTTGAAGGGTTTGTGGCAGCTACACTTTTCCAAAAAGTAGTTTTGGGGTTCTCTCTTAAGCAAAAAGTGCATTTAGGTTCAGGTACTATCGCACTGCTATTGGAAGGCTGTAAGTGAGCTCATGTGAGTGGAGCAGATGACTTGCTTCTGCAGCCTGCTCCCTGCTGCTGGGGGCTGGTGGGACCTGCACGCTTGGTAGCCTGGGAAAAGGGGGGAGTTGCGTACCTTGATTTCCTGCCCATTCACCTGGTTCTGCCCTGGAGTCCCCCAGTGCCTCTGTGTCCTGTCCTCCCTGGGGCGGAGGCAAGCGTAGAGGTGACACCAAACTTCCCCTGAGCCCCGTCAGCCTGTAGATGCAGCTGTATCAGATGCAGATGTAGATGCAACTGTCATCTCATTGCCCAGCTCGTGGTGGGTTTATATGATAAGTAACAATACGAGACACCTTTCTAAGGCGCATTGGAAAAAACTCAGAATGGTTTTTATTTTTGCAGGTTGTGCGGGGTGGTAAAGCACGTCGTTAATCCCTCAGAATGTTCCTCCCCAGAAAGATGTATTTTAGCTTACCTCTATGATCTGTACGTGTCCTGTAGTCACCTGAGAAGCAAGTTTGGAGACCTCTTCAGGTGGGTGGTAGTGGGATTTTTGTTACCACTGCCTAGCCTGTAGACTGATGCAGGTTGCTGTGGTTTTGATCTGATTTGCTTTCCATGGAAAACATGCCGTTGCCTTTGCTGCTTTACTTTTACTGATGCAATTCTCTTGCCCGTGCCGGCATGGCAGCACAGCGCGTGGTCCTGAGCCGGTGAAGCCCTCATGCTGTGCGGGTACCTGCTGTGGAGGAGCAAAGGCTGAGCCCCCCTCGCAGCGCCGTGGTTAGCTTTGCAGGTTGCTCCAGCGGGCAGCGCCGGAGTGCAGTAGAGCAGGTGTGGGGCGAGGGAAACGGGGACGGTCAGCATCGCGTCGGCTGCCGAGGCAGCTGTGCCGCACGGTGTGGGACACCCCCCCGCCCCTTTGCTTCCACAGGCTGTGATGTGACTGAGTTGGTTCCTATAATGCATTGGCAAATTGGCTGTAATGCATATGATGTTGGATGGAAAAATAACAAAATCTTAGCCAGTGCAGCTGTAATATTCTATTAAACATTTCCTTTGATGTGGGGAGAGGCAGGAACATGTTTGAGTTTGTGAAGTTTTATGCTCAAATGTTCAGTTCCTTGATTTTTAAATTAAAAAAATATTTTAGGTACCCATATGCTGTATTTTTGGCCCTTACTTTTTAAAGGGGGAGTGGAAACCTTTCATATGCAAATGCGCATCTTGTGAGGCTTACAAACCACTTCAGTTACTGTTTCCCCTCCTAGTTTATATACCTGGCTTTGGTTTGCATATTTCAGATTTGTGGTTTTCATTTCACAGGGAGCAGGAAAAGAGTTCTCAGTAACAATCTTAGTATTTGAATAGGTTTATAAACACATGGGAACAGTAGCATTTAATATGAGAAACACTAGGAAAAAGAAACATGAAATATAGAAAAACTACAGAAATGTCTTGGCTGTATGTTCATTTTTCTGCTTAAAACCTGAAGTTCAATAACACAATAAAAAATAAGATTTTTACTGATACTAACCTACAATATCAATTCAAAACATTATCTAGTAATACAGGGATATTTAAGACATTAGATCATATGTTAAATATGTGATATACAGCACTTGATTTGAAGCCCCTTTTATCAGACAAGTGGACCCCTTTTGAGGCCGCACAGCGATGGGGTATTCTCTGAAAACTGGTAATAAAATTTAGGTATACATTTTTTAAACAGCTGTGTATAAGGTAATAGCACTACACTCATTTTCTTCTTGGTTTCCTTGCTACAATTGAAACAAACCCAAACCCAGTTGTCCGTATGTGGCAACTTTTTTAGCTCCTTTTCAGCGTGCTGTACGTCCAGCTATTTCTTTAAGTCAATTTGAAGTGACAATAAAGTACAGTTCATAAATGTTTAAATTTAGAGACTTACCTTCCGTGCTTCGCAAACGGCTTCTGATACAGTCCGCAGTATTTCTCATGACCGGGTTTTACTAAGGGAGCTGCATGTTTTCGTTTAATGTGCTTGGTATATTTACTTGTATTCACTACACTTCCTTTTTTAAATCATTCCTTCACTTTTTTTTTTTAATCTTATCTTCTGACCACTCCCCCAGTATTACTTCTTGTGCAAGTACAGTTTCAGAGGCTGCTTTGCTCACATACTCAGCATTGTATCATTTTGGACCTTTCTTTCTGTGACCCATGGGGTGAGCATAGGTAAACGCTGTGATGACAGAGTGTTGGGGACGTACGTGTGCTCAGGATGCCCATTTAAGTAGGGCCTGATGTTTGAGGTATGGGGTATTTGTTTTCCACTGGTTGGTTTTCTTTCTTTGCTGTTAAACTGGCTGTTAGAGCAAAGGGTTAACATCAGGCATTACCCTTCTCATAGATTAATTATCCTGCTAATGGCCTCTTCCTCCCACAGGGGAGCACCCCGATGAGGCCGCACAGCGATGGGGTGTCCCCAGGGCTGCCCTCTGAGCCCCACATCCAGGTGCCGCTGCGCACGTCGCGCTGCTTCCTCAAGTCGCAGATGCTTTCCAGGCAGCACAGGGCTTCCTCTTGTCTTGTCATCCTGGGGCCCGTGGAGTTCTAAAAAATTCCAAAGGTTTCATGTATTTTAAATTAATTTCAATTAAGAGATTTTTTTTTTTTTTTTCAGTAATGAGGAAGTCTTCCCAGCTGGGATACTTAGTGACGTTTGTCTGTGTGGATGTTGTTTACAGCTGTGATATAAAACCCAATGCTTGAGACAAATGTTCCTTAAAACATTTTGGGCGTGAATTTATTCTTTCAAAAAGTTGTGGTGTGTCACATTATTACCAAATGTAGAGTTTTTAATTTAGATAAATTTTCTCATTTTTCCTTAATTAATTCTTCTTACTACAACTGCAGTTCACTGTGTTACAACACGTAAAGAGGGGGAGCAGTGTTATGAAGCGCTGTTACAGCTCACTGTAGAGGCATCTGATGCTCCAGGAAGTTATGGCTAGTAAGAAATGAATGCTTGGTCCTTATCCAACTGCTCACAATTTCAGTCACAGAAATGTCGTAGAAGCGATTTGGAAACTTGAGATTTTATTTGCAGGAAAACTTGAATGAAATTGATATATCAGCCTTATTTTCTGGTAGATGCTCCCTATCAAAAATGACTTTGAAAATGTGTACAACAGAATGGTAACCAAACTAGGATTTTCTAATCCCACATGATATGTTCAACAGCATTCCTGCAAACTTCGTTTTCTGGCAACTCTCTCTTCTTTTTTTTTTGGTCCTCAGTAGTGCCTGTTCTAAGGTGAAGCAAACAATATACAGCAATGTTCAGCCTTCAAATTCCAATTTACTGTGGGACCCAGAGTTCATGCTAGATTTTATCGAGAATCCTTCTGCTCACAGCATTAACTACTCAATGCTGGGCAAGATCCTGAGCGATAATGCAGCCAACCGCTACAGCTTTGTCTGCAATGCGCTAATGAATGTCTGCATGGGGCACCAGGATGCAGGAAGGTAAGGCAAACCAGGCTGGAATCAGAACTGGATGGATTTTTACGTGGTCTGTGTGAGGTTTCCTTTCACCTTTTAGTTTTGTGTCTTTTTTGCAATTGTTTTCATTCATTAGTCTTTCTGGTTGATGAAAATTTATTGAGTAAGTTTCTTCTGAGTTATTTCATTAAGTCAATCTGCATAATTTAACAGAAGGAAGTAGCAAGTACTCACTGTGACAGTCAGTAAGCTTTTCTTATCAGCAGTTGTGCCATTTCAGATGGAACAGCTCAGCACACTCTTTGCTCATTAGAAGCCTGTAAACGAGCAAAGGTTCTGCATTAGGTCATTTCCTTCTTCTGATGCAGTCAGTGTTTAATTTGTTAAATGCTTAGTTTATTTATTATGGATTTCGTCTTCATAGGTAATATGTAGATTTTGCAAAAATATTTTTTAAAGTATTAAGAGTTTTATTGGATAGAAGCTACTAGAGGTGTAACAGCTGTCAGTTATATTCTGAGAGTGGCTTGGACCTCATGGTGGACAGTCAGGTCAATCTCCAATGATTAGAGTTTTGGATGAGATCTGCAGGGTGTCCAGCGCTGTCTTACTGTGGTTGTCTCCTGACACCAGCAGGTGCTGGCTCCTGCCACTGTCCAGCGGAGCTTCAGTCTGATCCAGTGTGACACTTCTTTGGTCTTATGTCTATGTTAGATCTTTTTAGATGATGTGGAGGTACTGACAAGAAGTATAGTGAAGAACGCTCGCAGTAAAACAACTTAATCAGTGTCAGGGATTTACACTGGCAGTATGTTTTCTTCCATAATTCAGATGTTCTTCTCCCAGTTGCTTTCTCCTTCCAGTGTTTAAACACATAAACTCAACCTTCTTGTGCAGACAGAGCACTGCAGTATTGAAACTGTCTTACCCTGGGTTTTCATTCTGCAAAGTCTGTGATGCAGGGTGAAATGGACACTGATTTTTGGATCTAGCCTTTACCCCTGCCCCAGGCACCTCTATCATTCTCGCACAATCAAAACCACTAGAACTGGATGTTCTTTTTGATTCTGTTCCAATTTTTATTAAGAGATTCTTGGTCTTGATAGTTAGGCCTAGGTGCAGCAGTAGCTGACAGTCTTTTAAAAAGCTGCTGACAGATCACAAAGATCAAGGAAGTTGTGGATTTTTTTTTTTCCCCTTTCTGATTGACTCCTGCCCAAAATGTGTGCAGTTCCTGTGTCCTTCTCCCTGTCCCCAGTATGAAGCCATGTTTGAAATGTCCAGAGCAGGTCCAGCAGAGGCCACGGAGATGGTCTGAGGGCTGGAGCACCTCTGCTGTGAGGACAGGCTGAGAGAGTTGGGGTTGTTCAGCCTGGAGAAGAGAAAGCTCCGGGCAGACCTTAGAGCAGCCTGCCAGTGCCTAAAGGGGCCGACAAGAAAGCTGGGGAGGGGCTTTTGACAAGGGCCTGGAGTGATAGGACAAGGGGCAATGGCTTTGAACTGGAAGAGGGAAGGTTTAGATGAGATATGAGGAAGAAATTCTTCCCGGTGAGGGTGGTGAGGCAGTGGCAGAGGTT
>NW_009611987.1:10627-66184 GCF_000690535.1 Cariama cristata
GTTGGCTTTGAGGTCCCTTCCAACCCAACCCCATTCTGTGGTTCTATGAAATGTGGGGCATTCTTGGCAGGGCAGAGCAGCTGAGAGGAAGCAGTTTTGTAAGAGCAACAAAGGGGAACATCTAAATGTGGCCAAACGAGTTTCACTGTGGAACAGAGAAAAAATAACTTGCACTGGGATGAGTCAACTCTGCTGTGTTTTTTAAAATGTTACATAACTCTGAATCATACACCGAATCATGCGTTACACAGTATGCGATTTATGAAGTAGAATTCATTAATGCTAATTGATTTGGTGACTCTCTCCTTCCTCTTCAACAGTAGTGCTGGCCTGGCGGAGGGAGGGCGGGAGGGCTCCAGCAGTGCGGTGTGACTGGTGACCTGGGGCTGGGGAGAGGGGCACCGTGCACACCACTTCCCCGTGACATTTTTCCGTGAAAGAGGACGGAGCTGCTGTTTGTGCGGCAGCACTGAGGAAAGGCCAGAGCGTGGCCCTCTGGAGAGGGGCAGGCCATCTGCCATGGCGAGCTGCCGGCAGCGCGGGTTTGGCTGCTCCATCCCTCTTCGGGGGAAGCTCAGCACAGGTAGGGAAGCTGGTAGGAACACACGATGTGCAGGGTAGGGTTTACAGAAAATAAAGGCCTTGTGCTACTGTAGATTGGATGGATGCAAGTTATGGGGTACAAGTCACATACTGGTTTCTTCTTTTTCTAGATGCTCCAGTTGTCCACAACTGAATAACACGAGGTTGTATGTACAGTAGCATAACCACATTTGGACATAAACCCCCACCTTAAGTAGGGAAACAGCATTTCTTCTGCCAAGCACTGATCTGCTTTGACCTAAATATTTATTGTTTACAAAATATCTTGCTTCTGTGTTAGTTTTTTCTCTTCTTTCCTAGGATTAATGACATAGCAAATCTTTGCGCAGAGCTGACGGCATGCTGCACGGTGCTTAGCTCAGAGTGGGTAGGGGTCGTAAAAGCTCTTTGCTGCTCTTCAAATCACGTCTGGGGTTTCAATGATCTGCTCTGCAGCGTGGATGTAAGTTCAGTATCTTCTGAGGTACCTGTTAAACTTATTTACCTAGGGTGTGCTTAGAGGTATAGTAAGGTTTCCATCCAATACAAAATGCAGAGCACAAATTTAGTCCTGTATCCATACGAATTCAAGGCTTTAAATGAGGTTCCTGATTGATTTTTATTCTTTCCTACATCTTCAGGGTTAATGTAGAATTTGGGCAGTGCTTAAAGTTTTCTCTTCGTACATTTTTTCTTTTCTTTATTACAGAATGATTCAGAATATCAGAGGTACTCTTTTAAAAGAGCAGGCATATCCATATACTTTTTCGAAAATGCTGATGGATGTGTAAATAACTACCACTATTTTAAAGACCCTGTTTTGGTGTTAGGTCTTAGATTGTAGAAGGGGTGGTACACTTTGCTGTTTCTTACTCACCTGGTGTAAGTTACCATAGTCCTGTTAAAGTCAGTGGGATTACAGTGGTTAATGTTATGCAATATCTGATTCAATACATTGAATCCAGTATCTGAGTCAATACATTCAATACAAAATATAGTTTGATTATATGTGCCTTTAGGAACAGATTGAAGCTGTGTACATTGGGGACATAGCCTTGTCCTGAAGCTAAGGAATAAGTAGCAATGTTATCTGTTTTTACAGAATAATAACATTTTCTCAAGTTTTTGTAAAACTAATGGTTTTTATTTCAGAATTTGACGTATTTGAAACAGGTATTTTTAAAAATTGTTACAAGCTATCAGCATTTGCCATAAAATGTTTGGGAAATGCATTAAAATGTAGAGACAAATGCTTATGTGTAAATATTTTACTGCTTATTCTTATAATTAATTCCTTAATAATTGTGGCAGTGGTGTGTGCACTGTTTTGTGAAGCCTTGCAATGTTTTTCCTTCAAGGTAAGTGACCTGTCGTTCCACGATTCCCTGGCCACTTTCATTGCTATATTGATCGCCCGGCAGTGCTTTTCTCTGGAAGATGTAGTTCAGCATGTTGCACTGCCTTCTCTTCTTGCAGCTGGTAAGAAAATACCAAGAGAAAAACCTAAAATGAAAAACTTAAGACTTCTTAAGAAGTCTCCATTGATTGAATAAGTCAGTGTTCTGAACTGCATTCTTGTGTGGAATGCCACCTATTGTGCGTTGCAGCATGTGTGTCCCTGCAGTTCCCAAAAGGAGCGATGCCAAGCTAGATCGGAGAACCCACACTTCACAAGTGGTATCAGAGTTGCTGCCAGCACGCTGTCCCCTTATGTCATGCAGCCTCACCTTCTGCTTGCAGCTCTTTTCTGCTTGACGCTATGTGCTCAAATGTCTGCCAGATCTACTCAGGTTGTGTGTTTCCTTCTGGCATCGATCTGCCTGGTGTTGGCATTTTCTCTCTGACCTCATTGTCTTTGCCTCCAGCCCTGGAGTACTGTAGCTATGGTCCTCTTTGTTGGCCACTTCACACATTTCTTTTCACTTTCTACTTGGATTTGTGTTTCTTATTTCTGCTTTGACTATCAAAAGCCATTTTAACTATGTATTCTTTTCGACCATTAATTAGGTCTCTTTCTTACCAAAAATCATACTGTTCTTTCCTGGTTTTTAATGACTCAAGGCCATAAATGCTGATTCCTGTTGATTAAATTATTGTATTCCCATTTAAAATGGGCCTGTGAGCTAGAACATTTCCAGGCCTGCCACTGGGACTTGTGAGGTCCTGGGTAGATGCCTTATGTCCACATCCCATCTTCCGTAGCCTGTGGAGATCCAGATGCTGAGCCTGGGGCAAGGATGACTTGTCGGCTACTCCTGCACCTCTTCAGGACACCCCAGGTCTGCCTCTTTCCCCAAGGAACAGGTAAGTTGCCTGCTGCGTGGTCCTTTCATTTCAGAAAGTGAACCCAGATGGTTTTTGATGACTTCAGATTTCATGTGTGAAAATATCCATAGTGCAAGTAGAAATGATAGCCTATTTGAAATTACAGATGTTTCAGTAGTGAAAAGTCAATACGTGCTGTTCTTACTTGTTTGGGAAACGTTTTATATGCATGTAGAACTATAGAAGTTTGCTGAAACATATTAATTAACAACACCTGGCCACCCAGGTGTGGCATAATGTTGACGTAAAACTCGGCCATATCAATGTTACATCTTAACAAAGAAAATGAATTTTTAACACAGTATCTGTGTACAATTCAGCAAAGAGGAATACATTTAGAACTGTTCTATCCTGGTAGTTCTTATTTTGTTTTGGAACTTCATTAAAACAATCGTGTGAGCCTGGGACCTGTTAATACTGGTTTTGTGCCAGTGCTGCTGTTGGCAGTGGTAGTACTTACCACAGTCCCCACCTTCCTTCTTACTAAGTGCTGTCAGGGCAGCGACAGCTCCTGTAATGGGGCATCTCGCAGGGATACAGAAACTAGTAGGGATACACATCATGGAGTTTGGTAGCCTTGCATGTAGATTGAAATTAAATGTGATTTTAAATAGGGTATAATAAAGCATCTAGTCCAACAGAAGAAATGCGAGGAAATTAGTTCTCAGGATATATTCATGTAATTCTCCTTCCTTTCAAAGTCGAATATTCTGTGGTCTGAACTGTGTGTGTTTGCCACAGACCAAAAGAGGAAGGAAAAGGGCAAGGAACAAGCACCTAAGAATTAAAAGGAAACAAGCCTGGAAATAAGCTCTGTTTTGACTTACAAGTATTTCAGCAAATTTGATGAAAAGACTATTTCTATGGCAAATTTAATTTGAAAGAAAAAAAATTTCACCTCTTAAGTGGTGTCAAATTCTTCCATGTAAAAGTAATATTAATTTATTTTTTGGCCAGACAGGAATGAGCTTTTGTTGCATATTTAAGCAAAACAAGTAAGAGCCGTGAAGAATACCATCTCAGTAACAGAAATATGTTACATGGTCCCAGGCTTCCCTAGGAAAAAAAGTCGATTTGAATAGATAGGAAGAATCATGTCTGAACTCTAGGAAGTAGAACAAATCAAACAGAATGTGACGGTGTCACAGACTTATCTTCCATACGGCTCTGTTAACCGCCGCAGAAAGGTGGTAGATTCATCCTTCCTTTCTCCCTCCCTCCCTTTCAGTCTGTTTATCTTCTCCTTCAAGTTAGAAAAAGCACTCGCTGACTTCCTTTGCAGTCTGCTTCGGAGCTGCAGCATTAGGCTTAACTGTGCAACAGGCATTTATATTAATTAATTTTGCCTCATAACAAATGAGGCTAGGTGAGGGAAGTAATTTCCTAAATCTGTGAAGTCAAAACCAAAATGCCCTTCAGTATCTCATTGCGGTTAAATTCACTGTTTACATGGACACAGTGAAATGACAGGCTCCTTTCTCTATTTAAATGATCATAGCTTATTTTGATATGAATACATCATAACCATGTATCCCAGTTGGTTTTAATGACTTACCTGTTCATCTTCAGTTTCAATTTCATAAAATTCAGTTCTTCGTTCAGTTACTGTATTTCTATAGCTATTCTAGATGAGAAGGATTTTGTGCAAAGGAAATTAATTTTAGTTGGTAAATAACAACCATTTTCTACAAGATTTACTCTTCTTTCCATAGGGAAATTATTTCCTGGAATTCGTTCTTCTTGCGATCGTCACCTCTTGGCTGCTGCTCACAACAGTATCGAAGTGGGAGCTGTGTTTGCAGTCTTAAAAGCAATTTTGATGCTTGGTAAGATTATGCAGAGTCATGTGTAATGTTTTAGTTCTAGTGTTTGGGTGAAAAACAGATTGTGCTAGTTCACTTCCCTGGGAATGCTCCTGGGAAAGGAAAACCTCGATGACAAGAGAAAAATGTAGATGTTGTCTGTGCTTCTGTAGCATGTGAGTAGCGTTTCCCCGCACAGATCAAGAGACACGATTTTTCTCTGGTGAGTCAGCCCCAGCTGATGAGGCTTTAAGCAGATGCGACTTTTTCACATTTTGACCCCTACCCCCGCCACCAAGTCCCAGTACATTTCAAACTCAGGCAAGTCCCCCTCAAATACAGAGAGAAAATAAGGTCTCAGATCATTTTTCCTACCTTTTTCTATGTTTTACCACAAATCACGTGTCTCTGTCATTGTGGAAGTTGTAAAAGAATCACTGCTAAGCAACTCTTCATGAACGATGAGTGTGTTGTTTTTCCAAACAAATAACTGCCTTCGAGCTTTGGTTTGGCTTAAGTTCAGTTAAAGCTCTTGTGACCTATGGCAATGTGTATTTTTGGAGCTAAGCAAATGTCCAGTTAATCAAGCAAGATCGTCCAGATGTGGACGTAGCTACAGAGGTATACCTCCAGCTAGAGTGCCATTATTATATTCTCTGTTGGCCAGTGTCTCAGAACTGCCTCAAAACCCCCATGAACCTTACTGATGTGACTGTATTGGGAAAGATGTTGAAGGCACAGCTATCTGGGATGGACCGATGGATTTGAGAGTGAGTTTGAAATACGTTTGTGGCCATTATCTATGTTCTCTTGCTAGTCACAGTGCCGAGATTTGCTATTTCTCTTCTTTAATGGTGTGTAGTGTGAATACCTGTTGTTTCTTCTCTGTGCAGGGACATGGTTTGGATAGGGTCTGGTGCAGGGTGGTATGAAGGAAGGTTTGGACACACAGTTTATTTGTGCCTTCACTGCAGCACATCCCATACCGAAAATGTTATATTTGGAGATGTCTCTTGTTGGCACCCTCCATTGGTTATTTAAAAATTGTACTTGATTTGCTGAGGAAAAGCATCAGGTAAATGATAGCTGTTGCAGTTCAATGCTGAGGAAGCTTTGTGAGTAGAAATCTATGTTAGAGAAAAAGAATCTCTACCCACAGTGAAAGGCGGTGCTGCAGTCAGCTGCTCTAGGGTGTATTAAATGTCTTCACAAGTTTTATCAAAGCGTTCTGGGATGGCTTTAGCCTCATGTATGGCTTGGTCTCAGTCTCTTCATTGTATTATTTGCCTGCCAGGTTCTTCCCTCTTGTCCTTCACTGGTACAGATTTGGGCTTGATATGGTTGCATTCGCAAGCTCATAAGATGCTTGAGTGCAGGGAGGACGGGGATGGGCTGTTTGCCGCTGCCGTCTGTTCACGTGCGTTGGGCACAGACTTCCGTCAGCTTGTTTCCTACGCTCTTCGCAGTGATCTTGTCCTGGGCTTTGGGTTCTACCGGCCTGGATCTGTCTGTGCTGCCAGCTGTTGGGTCAGTGGTACAGGGGTTTTCGGATTTGCCTGGATTTGGGGGAACGGAGGGATTATAACTGCTTTCACTTCTCAGGGTACGTTCTGCTCTTTTGCTATTGGCCTACTTAAAATTCATTTCTATTCTGTCTCACGAGTGCCAACAGTGTTCATTTGATGTCTCCCTGCCCTGTAAGGAGTTGGTTCCTTGTGCTGCAGTGGGCCGTGCAGAGGAGGTGGGGGCCAGAGTGTGGCTGCTGTGGTGGAGAGGTGGGCCAGCCTGCCCGGCCGGCCCTGGAGAGCTGGCTGAGGGGTCGGCGATGGAACCGGCGCTGTCGGGTCACGACCACCCCTGCCACCCACCCTCTGGGTACAGGCTGGCTGTCGCAGCCGGTCAGGGCTCTGACTTTGAGAAGCTGTTAAATACAAGTTTAGTCTTGTTTAAAAAAAGATTGTGTGCTGTTTATTTAGGAATAACTCCAAAGTGGCACAAACCAGGGTGGGGGCAGAGGTGTTGGCTGTTTTTCTTAGCAGTAACTCTACTAAACCCTCATTTTTTTTTCGTCCGGGGTAAAGCAGTACCAGGAAACACAGAAACAGTGACGGGAGAACTGGGTCTGCAGGAGGACCCAGTGTACTGTGGTGTTTCAAGCACTCTATGTAATTGTGTAGTAGTCTGGGGACGTGGCCACAGCTGCTGAAAGGCTGTCGGTCTCCTTGGTGCCGTAGTTTGAAATATATTGCTGGTAGTTGTAGATTTTAACAAAAAATCCTACCATACGTGTAGCGAGAGGCCCTGGTGTTAACGTGTGTGTGTTTGAATGAGTGGCTGAAGCACACCATTTAGCCTTGTCATGTCCTGTTAGTTTTTGATCTTGATAGTCAACTGAGAGGTTTTCTAAGGGATGACTATCATATGTGGTGCATCAGTTAAGGTCCACCGGAGTTTCTGCTGACTTAAAACAGTAGGCTATGTTAGCCCACTTCTCATGCAGGCTGTTGTCATGCAAGCTCCTGGATGACCTCGCAGGCTTAGGGGTACTATTATGTGCAACAGGTTTTTGATTATTTTTTTTTTGTTGCTATTTTCCCCGCTATTACATGCTGTAGTTGTATCTTCTTCCTTGTCTAGGGTTTAAGGCTCGTAAAATGTGAACTGCCACAGGTCTGATTTTTTGCATTGTGTCTGAAGCATTTTCCTTCGTTCTCTGGTCAGCCCTGTTGGTTCCAGGTAGGTGGTGGTTGTAGAGCTGTGCCAGTGCTTTGCAGAGAGGAGGGGCTCACCGGTGTTTGCTGGGCTCCCTCAGAGTGCTCTGCCCTTTTCCGTTCCCAGGAAGATCAGTCTGTCTTGTCAAGAAGTTCATAGTCAGGTGGGCTAAGGGGCCACTGGTCAAAACTTTTCTCTAGGTCTATGGAGTGTTAATAAATCAAAGAGAGAAGACTTGGAAAAGGGACATGAGAAGAGTGAGTAACGCAGCTCTTTCTTATCTGCCAAACCAATTCCACACACTCACAGACTTTTTCCTGTCGAGCACATAATGGCTTTATTTGTGTTTGATTTGTACAAACCTTTTCCTGCTTCTGAAATATCCATTAAAAAGATGCTATGCAAAGTGAAGCGCATGGACAATACTTTGAGCATGGTGATTTTCAGAGTCAGTGAGTGCTGCCCTTTTGAATGCATCTGCCTCACTCCTGCTTTACTCCTCAGCTGGCCTGTGGCTCCGAAGACGTCCCTCAGTGGGTAAGCGGTCCGGGGGTATGGGGGCTTGGGCAGCCCTTCACCCTGTGCTTCTGTGCTTCTGCTGTACAGGCGATGCCGAAATTGGCAGCAACAATGTCAACTCCTTGAAGAGTGAAGATTTCCATATGAGAGGCTTATTAGATGAACTCAATGAGGATGAAATCTGGGGTTCCTCTCACACTTTGAAATCATGTGGAAAAGCTGTTTCCATAGAAACTGCTAGTTTAAGCGAGTATGCTAGATATGTGCTAAGAACAATTTGCCAGCAGGTAATCTCTGAAATTACTCTTCTGTCTTTATTTGGAGAAACAATGTTATTTTATTTGAAAGGTGTTAACATATATTTTGATGCAAAATGAATGTTGAAGTATTTCAGTATTTGAGTTCTGTTTGGGTTTCTTGATTTGGGCAATTTATACATGGAGTAGTATGTTATTGGGGGGAAAAATGTACTTTAGTTAGTTATTAGCATCTCCCTGCACTCTGTCAGAATTGAGGGGTTTTTCCTACCTGAATCTGAAGCACTTTGAGAAGATGGTAGGACCGCTCCGTCAACTGTCTGCTCAAAGTGGTTTTGCAGTAGCATTTCTTTTATTGCAAAATTGCTTTCAAAGTATAGAGGAAATGAATTTTGGAAAACCTGTTGACAGCCTTATATTTTCAGGTGATACTGAATGACAGAAGACATTTCTAATCTCACATGTTGCCTGAACCATAGTTCACTTCAAAAAAATGGAGAAATCACTTTTCTGTTTAGCTTACCAAAAACTAATATTGCCTTGAAACTATCTTGTGAATCTGTTATCTGATTGCTTACAGGAATGGGTTGGAGAGCACTGTTTAAAAGAACCTGAGAGGCTGTGCACAGACAAAGATCTTATTTTGGATCCCGTTCTTTCAAACAAACAAGCACAGAAACTCCTTCAACTTATCTGTTATCCTCATGGTATTAAAGAATGCACCGAGGGTGACAACCCTCAGAGGCAGCATATCAAACGCATACTTCAGGTAATGCAGTGGGGAAGAGGTGGAAAAGCTACCTGTGATGCACTGACTCTTAACCTGCCATTCAGCAGCACCACCAAGTGACATTGATTTGCAGGTCTTGGTGCAATCAAGCATTAGATTCTTCTTTAAAGATTGTATGTGCTCAGGATCCTCTGTCTCTGTGGTAAACGTTTTATCATATGACTTCTGGTGTCTCGTTACTTCTGATTCCACAAGTATGGAGGAAACAAGCGTGCAGCACGCTCCTCATTGCTGTTCATCGTTGTCAGTCATGAGGAAGCCACTGTAAAGGGAGCTGCTTTTAGGGCTGCTTAGGTGGAGATGCGTGCTGTCTCTGCAGGGCTCTGTGACAGTACTGTGGTGGAAGACACTCCTACTCCGTGGAACAGGCTCAAACGCCTTCTCAGACAGTCCTAAACTGATCATTTCTTCAAATTCACCTGCATTAGGGACGCTCATTTCTTAAACTACAAAATGGATTTTCTTTGCCTAGACCTGTGAAGAATCAAGCCAGGAATATCTGGACCAGGACAAATAGCAATCAGTGTCCTGCAAAATAATCACTTCAGCTGCTGCATTTACTTTAATCGTGTTTAGATGCCCTTGTGCTAAATGCAGTCATGTCCACTTGAATGGCAGTGCAGTGGATTAATGTAATTACTAATGAAAAAGTGAATTACGTTTTCCGTATTCATATCTAACTAAACTCAGATTTTGCAGAGCGCAAGATTTTTATTCAGAAAAATATTGTGTTTAAAAGTATTGAGTAACAATATCAGCTACAAAGGTGTAGAAGTTAATGTACATTCCTTAATAGGTCTGATATTTTGGCATGTCATTAGACTATTAAAAAGAGTAGTGATTGTGATGATCTGCGTATAAGATGAGGTTTTTGCATTTAATATATTCAATTATGAGATTTACTTTTTTCTTCTAACCTGTAAAATGTTGACACTTGTATTTCTAATGTTAATTCTTACCTAGAACTTAGATCAGTGGACTCTCCGTCAGTCTTGGTTGGAGCTGCAACTAATGATCAAACAATGCATGAAGGAGCCTGTGAGTATTTGTTTTCAAACTTTCTTAACTAAATATTTAATACAAAAAAGTATGTTAAATTTTAACGTAGTCCATGAGCAAACATACGATGAATGTGCTAGTTTACTTATGTTTTACTGTAGGGTTCTGGGTCTGTGGCTGAAATGAACAGCTTGTTGGATAATATTGCAAAGGCGACAATAGAGGTGTTTCAGCAATCCGCTGATCTAAACAATAACTCTTCTAACTCTGGTATAGGCCTCTTCAATCCAAACTCTGTTGGAAATGCTGACACAAGTAATACAAGACAGAATGGTAAAAAGACATTCCTAAGGTATTTTTTGTAGCACCTTTTTAATTATTTTAGCCAACATGATGCTTAATTATGTGTAGATTGCCTAGACTTTTTTGCACTCGAAACAGGAACGTGCAGAAATGAGTTACCTGAAGGTTCCTTCTATTTACTTTTGTTTAACAATAAACATAACAATGAATTAACAATGAATTTTCTGGAAACCAGAAATTGTGACTGCTCAGTCCACACTAGTTACTCCAGATGCATTGTGTCAACTGCTTTATTAAAGCAGTTCAGTCTTATAACAGCTAATACTGTTACAAAACTATGTGGATATTTTGGCTGAAATAAGTTTGTTCTACTTCTAGTTCCTCTGAGCGGCAAGGAGTGTGGCTGGTGGCTCCCTTGATTGCAAAACTGCCTACCTCAGTTCAAGGTAGGGTCTTGAAAGCTGCAGGAGAGGAGCTGGAGAAAGGTCAGCATTTGGGGTCGTCTTCTAAGAAGGAAAGAGATAGACAGAAACAAAAAAGGTACGACCTTGGGAAGTCCCTGTATGCAGAGCTGAAAGGTATTTTTGAAGGAGGAGTTTATTGAGGACTGGATTTCGGCTTCACAAAACCTCGTTGGTTCACTTTCGTGGAGCAAAAGGTTATGAACCCCAAAGAGGGTTCAGCTTTCATTTAGTTTGAAGAAATATCATTGGTTTCAGAGGAAGAAATGTGAAAGCTTTGTAACAGATCTTCCAGTGGCTATTCTGCATCTTGGTGATGTTAGAGATTTAAAAGAATAGTTAGAGTGCTTGTTGTCTCTTCCCTTCTATGGCAGTAGGCCACTTTTCTTGCCATTAAGATCCCATAAGTGTCATAAGATGTCACTTAATTCCTGTTGGGAATTAAGCTTAAGCTCACCTCTAACTTTCCAAGCGCATGAGAATTGTAATGACTTAATGGTTGTTGATTTTCCTTTAGTAAAATATTCTTCCACAGTGCCTATGATTATTATTTTTTTTTTTACTTTCTTAGAATTATGATAGAAATTACATTGAATACTCTACGCAACAAGGTCTCTTAGCTTCAAATACCAACCATCTTTCTTTTTGTGAAGCTCTTCCAAAGTACAGTTGTTCGAGAAAACAAATTGCTTCTTAAAGGCTTGTGGTATTTGTTGTGTATGGTCCCACCATAAGTTTCTTGTTCTTACGTGTTCACTAGTGTGCGTTGTCTTTTTGATCACCTCCAATGTTGTTCAGGCAGGATACTTTCCTTGAGCACGGAACCAATAATTGGGCTTTGCCACTTTATAGTACTCTTGTAAACCTGTGTTGCATGTATTGATTTTGTCTTACGGTTGTCATTAAATTCTGTGGAGCCTTTTAAATCTACTGCTATTTTCTAGCCTCTGCCACCTAGCTTATTTTCCCTTTAAGGTTAGAAGATTAAATTTTTTTTTCTTTCCATCATAATTGCAGTATGCCCATAACTCTGTGTAATGCTGGACTCTCCTTGTTCTGGGCCATTTCTTTGATAAGCTTCTTACATGGTGTATCGACCCATAGGAGTTCTGTTTGCCATGTTCAGTTTTTGAGTTAAGTATGCTTTGTATTAGCCTTATGAAGCCATCTCTTCCTTGTCTAATTCATTTGAAATATGTGCTTGATCTATTGTTAGATAAAAAAGATGTCTTGCTTTCTGGATCTCTTTGTTAGCTGTTTCTGAGCATTTCAGCACTTTTCCTTTATTCACTGGCTCTCTTGCTACTTGCATTGGTAGAAAGGAATATGGAACCTCTCTCTGTCTTCTGTTTCTTTTCCTACGGGAGAGCTCTAGTGTAGAAAATCTAAACCAAGCCCCCTTCAAAGCCAAAATAAAGTGCCTATAGAAACTGTCAAGCCTTTCCTCCACGGTGATTCCTATGCGCAGAAATAATAACATTTACAAAGTTGTTCTAGTTGTAACAATAAATTGCTTCCTTGTGTGCTTTCTGAAGCTTTTCAATCTCCTCTTGATCAAAACCAAACTTTACTACTCTGCAAGTGATGAAACCGATGATACTATGGAAAAGTATGAAATCTTATATGAGATCTCTTTTTCTTTTTCCAAACTCTGCTTTATGCAGTAGGGATAGCAATTGCAATAACTGTCTTGCAAACTGTAAATTTTTCTTATGGAAATTAATGAGAAAATGAAGAGGTGTTCCTACCATGTTGTTCCTAAAATCTGAAAAATCACTGTTTAACGTGACTCTTGAAAATGCAGACTTCCTACTTTGCTCCTTTTGTGGGACCTTGGGATTCTGCCATTCCTTTTTACTAAATGTCACCTAAATTGTTGAAGTCAAGTTAAATGCCTAATGAAAATAATTGTTGAAATGAATACTTGTAATAAATACACATGTGTATGTGTGGATATGTATTTATATTGTGTTTATGGATGCATGTAATTTTCAAGGAGCTTGTGTAGCTAAAACGGCAAAAATCATTGGATGAGCTGTTACTCAAATCCCTTTGCTGACATTTTTACAACTTCTCTTCTATTTCACATGTTGTACTTCCAAATTCCTCTTTGTGTATCTCTTTCAGTTTGTCTAAATTTTATGTTTATAATGGATATACATTAATCTTAAAAAAAAAAAAAAAAAAAAAATTTAAAAAATCTGAAAGCCCTTGCATTGCTGTGGCATGTCTCCTGCAACCAGCTACAGCTGCATCGCATTTTACTTATAGTAAGCCCGTGTTAGAATTTTAGTGCAATTTAGGCAGCTGTCATTCTAGTCAGTGCTTGTTGGGGAAATTTACTTGGGATTCACTTGAGACCACTAACATGGATTAGAAACTTTAGCTGCCTAATCTCCACTAAAGTTATATCCCTGGTTAATCAAAGTAGTCTTAAAATGACGTGTTCAGTTTCTGAGTCAGGCCTTCAAGTGTCCATGCAGTTCTTGGTCATTCAGTGCCCTGAGCTGGGTGGGTTCTCAGTAACGGCATGCATGACATGTGTATTTAGACTGGCTGGTGCTCTGCCTTCTTACCTGCATGTTCTTTAATGTCTCTGGCAAGGCTTTAATTTACTAAAACAGACACAGGCAGATGCGGGCAATGCCACTTCCAGGGAGAAAAGCAGACAAAACAAGGAAGGGAGTGAGGATGGGAAGTATCAAAATAACTGTACTAATTGACTTCTGTGTTTGTCTCTTAAAGCATGTCTCTCTTGAGTCAGCAACCTTTCCTTTCCTTGGTACTTACTTGCCTTAAGGGACAGGATGAGCAACGGGAAGGGCTTCTAACATCACTGCAGAATCAAGTTAATCAGGTAAAACAAGCACATAACCATGAGCACCCTTTGTTAGATGTTTTATGTGTCATCAGTTTTCTGTGTATACGATGGTGTGAAACCAGGAAAATCACAGTGCAATGGTATGCCAAAAGCAACAGTCCAAGGAAGGAAGAATGGGGAGGTGTTTTTTCCTTTTTGAGAGTGAATACATCTTTTTTTCTAAAATGGAGAAATATAATGAACTTCAGTCTGATTTCAGTTCTTTCCAGGAAAAACAATAAAAGATGTTTGTCCTGAGAGGAACAGTCTTCTCAATCTCTAGCTTGATCATAAAAAGTTTTTTTAAGTTTGAAACTTCCCTTCTTTAGGAAAACCCTTCATCTTCTCCAACTGGCACAAATTAAGAGTGTTTAATATTTTAAAAAACAATATTGCTAGTCCCAAACTGGCCTGTTGCCTACAGCTATTCCTTTGGATCACTTGTGCTTACTCACAACCTCTGCTGATTCTGCTTTAGACTTCTTGCTCCCATCTGGTTCATGCTGTAGCCTACAATAGCTCCTTAAGACTGTCTTTAAAATGAAAATATACAGCGCCCAATGTAGTGCGTACATGTTTCCTTTTTTCTGTCTTTCGTTTCTATGAATTACTGTGACAGTGAAAATTGATACCTGTAGGGCTGTTACTTTCTCATATTGCCGCTCGGTTCAAGTCCAGGCTATGACGTACGTCCGCATCCAAGTTAAATTAATTCCTTTGTTTTTTCCCCCTGGTGTTACTGCCACTTGGGCTTTCCTTTTGCTGTATGGGTTCTCCCCTGAAATGCAGCTGGTCCAGGTTCCCTAAAGTTCTGCTCCTTTCTCATCCAGAGATCCCATCAGATCCTGTTGGGGAGCTGCATCCAGTGCAAGAGATCCATCTCCTTACCTGCGGTGCACAGTTAAATAGGATGTTTGAAACAATATTTTTAATAAATGCATAACAAAGCTGCTTATTTTCTTTTTGCTACAACAGGAAGATCTAGTCACACAATTGATAGCAGATTGTCAGCTCTTTACAAATGAATTTTTTCCCCTGCTCATTTGCTTAATCTACTTTAAGCCTTAAACAGGCATGAGGCTAAAAAGGTTAATAATATTTTATGATTCCTTACAGAAAATGGTCACAAATACTTAAACTTCAAAGGGAGAACATTCCTTTACAGGAAGAAAACAACCTTAATCAAATACTTTTTCTTAGATCCTTAGTAACTGGAGGGAAGAACGGTACCAGGACGATATTAAAGCTAGGCAAATGATGCATGAAGCCCTACAACTTCGTCTTAACTTGGTAAGAAAAACTGATGTGGTTATCCTGGTGTTACAAAAAGATGTAGCAACTGCTCCAGAGTAGGTGGTAAGGAGCAAGAAGCATTGCGTCAGGGTGCCGTGGGGGCCGGGGCTCTGTGAGGGCTGGCAGCTGAGAGAGTCCCTCAGCCCCCAGCCCCGGCCACCTCCGCTGGGATGGGGACAGGCGGAGGCCATCCCAGGACATCAGCCCACGGCAGGGGCTCAGAGTCAGGCCCGGCGAGGGGAGCCAGGGTCAGAGGCAGCTCTGGCAGGGCCAGGCAGGGCCAGGGGGACGGGCTGAGGCTCTGGACGCGGGGCTCCTGGGCCAGGGAGGGGGGTGGGGGTAGCCCCAGGTGGGGCTGGCCAGGGACAGCAAGGGCTGTTAGTGTCCCCTCTGCCCTGACACAAGGGCTCTCCGCTCCGGTGGTGTTCATCTCTGCTTGTCCCGTCTCTCGTTTCAGCTGGTGCCTCCTGGCCATAACATTGGGATATTGTTCATGTAAAATGAATGGGAAGGACAGCATGTACCTTATTCATGCCTTATTTTTGTGCTGCTTTCTTCCTTTCAGTGTCCTTGGAACCTCAGAAATGTATCATCTTTTTGTGGACTTTCCAGGCTGTTGTCCACTGATGGTTTATGCCCATGTAACAAGCAAGGGTTTTATGGAATTAGGCATTCCATACAGTTGAGACTTTCAGAGCTCTCAAGGAATGTAACATTTGCTGTTTAACTTACATGTGCAATTTTGGTTGCTGCTGCTTGGATACGTGTATTAACCAACTTAGAAAGTTTCCATCAAGTTCTCCAGTGTCCCACATCTCTTGAAGCCTCTGTCCCAGACGTCAGGGCCACCGCAGCTTGTTTAGCACAGTGCAGTAGGTGTGTGGAGACAACACGTAAGGCCAAATGAGGGAGCACCAAGGCAGGAGTAACACTGCAGCGTTGTTCTCTTCCCACCTCTTTCGAAGCTGCTTTCATGCAGCTGTGCAACTGGAGGGGTAACCCACTGCCTCAGGTCAGGGGGACTAGCGCTGGCTGTGACCTGCTCCGGGATTGCTGTGGCTGCACCTAACGTAAAGCAGCTATTGCCTGCCACGGAGTGCCATGGAGACGTGCACTTTGCCGTGGCTTGGGAGAACTCTAGATAGGGGCAATATTTGGTTTATTATTAAAGCAGTACAATTTTATCCTTTTGTAAATCATAAACCACTTATGTAGTTCAAGGAGTAATCTTCTTGGATACAAACTCAGCAAGGTTGAGGAGCTAAAAGCAGGTACTGAGGATTGAAACAGTCTCTGGATTTATTGAGCAAGACACAACCTTGAAATAAGCTTTAAGTATGGGGAAGAATTGTATGTAGGTAAACAACTACAAGCACAGTGAAGGGATACAGAGTGATTACAAACATGACAAAATAAAAAGATTTATTTTTGGAAAGTTGTGAAGTGGGAAACATCTGAAAGATGATTTGATGCAGATATTGAGTGCAGGGATAATGTGCAAAACAGCAAAGCTGACAGCAGAGTAGGAAGGTCCTGAGCTGCAGTGCACGGGTAAGGAAGGAGCAGCGTCCTTTTGACCTAAGCTCTCCGAGGCATCCTGTTGTGTGAGAGGGAGGTGTTTGCTCTTTTACAGGGCTGTCACTGTCTGAAGGCTTGAGCTGCGCTTTTGTTAGCGAGAAGTGTTGTACCTTTGAAATGTGGAGACTGGACTCCATTCTGACCATTTGGTAATCAGACTTGCAACCTGAGCAGGTACCTTGTGTTATTGCAGTTTGGTCCTTTGAAGGATGAGTTTTGGCAAAATGGCTCTTTCTCAAAGCCAAGGCATATTTTACAGTATCATACTATACTGGTAGAAATAGTGGAAAATTGTTCACAAGGTAAAATATATCTTTCAGCAATTTTCATTTTCAATCAATGCTATATTGTTCTTCAGATTTTGTTTCTCTCTGCACTGGACATGATTGTCTAATTTTTGGGTGTGGGAGGAAAGTGATAACTAAAGTTTTAATTTGACATCTTTTCAGTTCTGAGAATTTTTTCACCGACTTCAATCTCCACAAAAGTGAAGATACAAAACTGAAGGAGCACTCTAATAATATTTTGCTTTTCTATAGTTCCTTCTTAGGAGAAGCTTTTTGTTGGGAGCGGGGTGGGGAGGAAAAGTTATTTAAAGTCAGCACTTCAAGATGGCATTCAGCACACAAGAACTCGTGGGACTCGATAACAGGTTTATTCATAAGTAATCCATATGATAAGGGAAGCGTGCCTATGAGATATATGCAGAGCCTTGCTATCTGCTGTGTTATTTTGCAGGTGGGTGGCATGTTTGACACTGTGCAGAGGAGTACCCAGTGGACCACAGACTGGGCACTTCTGCTCCTCCAGATAATCACTTCAGGAACTGTTGATATGCAGACCAACAAGTACGTCTGCACTATTTAAACAAGCTAATTCATGTCCTTAGTGCTTTTAAGTTTAGATTGCATATAGGTTGTTGTTATATTTTTCTTACTATTATCCTACTACTGCTTGAGTGCAATTTATGTGCTCAGTGCTGGTCTCGGTTGGGGAGCACCTCTACCTTGGAAAGCACTGGAGCCACTATTGATGCTCTTCCCTAACAAGCGTGAACCTGAGCCCGTTCCTAAGTCGAAGCCTGTAATTCCTGATGACTATCTGTTAGCAGTTACTGCTGTCTGTACCTCTGAGCTGGGGTTTATAATAAGATTTGTGTGTACGTCTTGACAGTCCACCTGCATGTATACGCTGGGGCTTATGCATGCCAGCTGAGGTGTGTGTGTATGCAGATAGCCCTGAAAAACCTGGCTTGTCTGAAGAGCTGTGTTTCTGGCCTTTGCTGTGAATATCTGTCCCTGCATCTCTTGGCAATCGCTGGTTCCTCAGGGTAATACTTGTCTTTACTCTCAGTGAATTGTTCACAACCGTGCTCGATATGCTGGGCGTCCTCATCAACGGGACACTTGCCTCGGACTTGTCAAACGCTTCACAAGGAGGGCCTGAGGAAAACAAAAGGGCTTACATGAATTTAGTGAAAAAATTAAAAGTAAGTGTTATGTCTTGTCATTTTCAGCATTTCTTTTGGATTGCATTCTGTGCTCATCTTTTAATCCTGTCATTTCTAGTGTCGGGGAAGGCCTCTTGGAAAAAGAGGAGAGACTGAAAGAGCACTAGTGATAACAAGGAGAAAAAGAAGAAAATAAAAACGCAGGAATGTCGGGGTGGGAAGACAGACTTGTAGTATTTTCTTCATGTTAAATTAGAGACCCTGCAAGACACCTAGTTACTTTTATTTATATTTGAGACACTAAATTTGTATTATGTATTTTCTATGTTCTGTTTAAACCACAGATGAAAAAATAACTTACATTCTTAAAAAAAGAAAAAAAAAAACCTTGCAAAGCCACTTGTTTAAATTTAGTAAAAGTACAAGGAAATGATTCATCCAGAAACTGGACGTTTTGTAATAGTGAAAGCAGTGTACTCTTTCTCTTCTCTTTTTCCCTCTCCTTTCTGTTGGATTGATTGATGCATTTATTCCCTAGAAAGAGCTGGGAGACAAGCGGTCAGAAAGCATTGACAAGGTTCGCCAGCTGCTCCCTTTGCCAAAGCAGACGTGTGATATTATTACTTGTGAGCCAATGGGATCCTTGATAGACACCAAGGGGAACAAAATTGCAGGATTTGACTCCATTGATAAGAAACAGGCAAGAGTAAATGTTTGCTTTCATCTCAGTTTTTCCATGATTGTTGAAGCATAGGAAATCCAACCAAACAGGTACAGTACATGCGTTTATTTGCAGTGTCATAACCGCATTGTACTTCTGCTGTAATACAGCTTTCTAATGCACTCTCAGTCATGCAGTCTCTTTTAAACAGGTAGGCTTTCTGTGAGCAATGATGCCAAAAGTGAGGAGTGCTGGGCTTGTCGAATAATACCTTTTGAAATAGTTGCAAATGACAGACCATTTTTTGGTATCAAATGTATTTCTGTTCCAAATATTCTTGCACGGTTTTTGTTTGCATGATCCATGTGAAAATTCTCAGGCAGAGCGTGAAGCCGGGAGCGGATTGAGAGAGGCGCGCTAGGAGTCGTTAAAGCCCAGCCGAATGGGTTTGAGCAGTCGACTGTGACTTGGCCCATGCACCGGCAGCAGCACCGACAGTGACTCCATCTTCCTCTCCCTGGCGATTCACGGATACTTGCAGATAGTCTCAGAGCTTTAGATATATATGCGTCTTTAATGGAAACAGTTTTATGCCACTCATACAAATTCAAGAGTTTGGGTAACCTTTCACTTTCTGATTTGTTTAAAATTCAGTCATCGCATTTACTGCACGCCCTTCCTTGTCAAATCCACAGAGTACACAGTCAATTTGCAACTGCTAATAGGATGAGTGTTGACACAAGCTTGCTCAGTTTTGCAATATGGGGCCTTGACTGATAGCAGCAAACTCCACAGAAGTTACCAAAAAGGAAATGACATTTGACTTGGAGCTGAAGAGCAGAAGCTCTTACAAAAGTATTTGCTTTTCAAGCAGAATCTTATATTTGAGAGCTCAGTTGAGCTGGGAACCTTTTGACCTGTTGCTTACTGGGAGGAAGAGGAAGGGTGATCCTGCTTACAAAAGACAGAGGAAAAAAGACAGGGGGGGAAAGTGTCTTACTGTTTTGGATTTTTTGGGAATACGAAGGGATGCATAATTTTTTCAAGTGAATTTATTTAAAAGAGAAGGATAGAGCTTAGGATAGAGCTTTTTATTCTGCAGACTGGGTAGACATTTTTTTTTGTCATATAATGCTTAGGCTTTCTCCCTTATTTGGATATGTAAACTTTTAGCAAGGGTATTTTCAGGTTAGCAATTTTGGTAGATATTTGACTTTTCCTCCAAAATATGATAGATGGAACTTGATATTTTTAGCATAGTTGTAAACAAATCGTACTGTAAAAATATAATTGCTTTTATGTGGTGGCAGCCTTGGATAGAGGTTAAAATCCCACCAGTATGCATTTGGTACATTTTGTGGAAGGGAAAATATCCGTGCTGGATTTTTCTGACTTAAAGAATGATGTACGAAAGTAAGTCATCCACTTTAGCATGCAACTTTCTTAAAATACTAACTTCACTTTTATTCTGAAACAGGGTCTTCAGGTTTCAACAAAACAAAAGGTGTCCCCTTGGGATTTATTTGAAGGTCACAAAAATCCTGCTCCTCTCTCCTGGGCATGGTTTGGTACAGTTCGTGTCGACAAGAAGGTGATAAAATATGAGGAGCAGCAGCATCTCCTCCTGTACCACACGCACACCAAACCCAAGCCACGGAGTTACTACCTCGAGCCCTTGCCCCTTCCTCCAGAGGAGGAAGAGGAAGAGCCCACCACACCTGTGTCTCAGGAACCAGAAAGAAAGTCAGGAGAGCTCTCGGATCAGGGAAAACTTGCCACCGATGATGAGAAGAAGACAAAGGGCAGGAAGCGAAAGTCAAAGTCAAGCTCAAGGGCTGATGTAAGTAGTTGGTGCCCCATACAAAACTTGAAATATCTCACCAAAGCATCTGATGTTGCGTGGTGCTGTCTTAGCTACCTTCAGAAACTGTTCTGCACCTGGAGGAGCAGGTCCTAGTAAAATGGAGTAAATGGAGATGGTCAGGAGGAGGGTGGATTTCTATCAAACAGAGCTCAGCATAGAGGAATGTACTGTGCTTAGGACCTTACATGCTGTGTAAAATGTACTAGACTGAATCTTACTAAGTATTATTCAGGTTCTGTTTATGCTTTCTCTTGTTTGGTGTAAAGTACAGCTGTTACTGTTTGCATCAATTTCTAAAATTCTTCCTGTTCCAATTATGTTGAGAGCAAACATGTTGGTTTAAACCTAGGTCCCATTCAAATGGAAACCAATTTGAAAGAGGCTCTTTCACATAGATAAACCGTTTTGCTGTGCAGTTTGTTCTGGTTTCTGAGACACTTTCCCTTTTGGTTTTTATTGGGTTTTGGGGTGTGGGTTCCTAAACTGAAGAATCACTTAGAGCAAGGGTTTGAAAACCATGCCTGCACCACCCCAATAATAACGTACATTTACAGTAGCAGCATTCTGTGTGATTACGTCCTCTTCACACTGCTGTCAGTGCAGTCATGCATGTTGTAGATGTGATAGTATTCTGTCGGCATCCAGCTGGTTTGTCAACGTGTTGCGTTTTAAGTAGCTGTAACTTTAAGATCATTTTCTGGCCTTTCTGATGCTTCAGTTAAGTTCTTCCTGTTATTTATGTACTGATACAGTAAGATGTCCTTGTGCTATACCTGAGTATAGCCTGCAGAAAAAGCTTGCTAATAAGGTAAAAACGGATGGCGTGTGTATAAAGTTGTTAGTGGTAATTACCTGTGGGCAGCCTGAGACTTCATCTGGTTTTTACATCGTTGCAAACGACAATGGGAACTGTCTCTGTCCTTTAATAATTTAGTAGGAAAATTGGCATTATTTATGAGTTAGTAAGGTATGAATGCAGGTAACATTGACTTTTACTGTATATTTTAAGGAATATCCACAGAACAACTTATACAGAGTGCCTCCTACCTACTCACCAGTTTCCTCCCAAATGATGCACCATCCTCAGTCTGCCTTGTGGGGTTACGGCATCGTGGGGCAGCCGCAGCAGCCTAGCTTCTTTGGGCAGAACCAGCCCCTCCCGCCAGGTAGGTATGAGCTCTGCAGTCACAGCCATGGGCTTGGTTGTTGGAGGTGTGACTAAAGTTGACTTTGTACAACCACGTTTTTTTTCTGACTTTCTCTGAAGCAGGCTGTGTCTGCCGATGCCATTTATTTTATTCCTTAGTTAGCCATTTCTTTTTTTTTGGAAGGGCTTTCTGTTATCAGTTGCAGGTCTATCTCTATTAAGCTGTTAAACATTTTTGGTAGATAAGCAAAAATGACCTACTGTGGTGATAGTATAAGAAAGCTGCTAGAAGTTCAATGAGGAGTGAAACAAGAGAGGGGTGATTAAAAGGAACAAATGACATTTGGGTTATTTCTTCTTTGATTTGTACCAAGAGCCATGGTGGCTAATTTAGCATCGGCCAGATGGAACAAATAAATCCATGGGCTCATGTTTTTTCAGCATTTGTGATACGTGCTTAATTTTTTGTAGGATTGTTTTGTTTCTTCCAGTTAATGTGTACACGGTGTAAGGTAGGTATTTCACTTGCTCTAGCGGGCAGCAGTTGATGAGGTTTTGAGAAACACTATTGTGTCCTTGGGTAGAAGTTGGTTCCAGTTAGAAATGTTAAATATTTTTTCTGAAGCTCCAAATACAACTAGATCTGTATTTTAAGTGTGTAAAAGTCTTCAGAATATACCAGGCAGTGGCTAAAAAGTTTAAGGAAATGCTGATTTTAGAAACAAATGTATAAGATTCTCTTGGTAAGTCTGACACAGAGATACATGCGTAGAGATGCATGATTTTTATCAAATAGCATAGAATGCATAAATTACTGCCATCTCGTTATAAAATGGGCTTGACATAATAAGCAGTTGATACCATGCTTTTGATCTGACATGCAACTTTTGTTCATCAGTAGCAGTCAAACATTTTATGTGAAATAGAACATGCAAGAGCCCACAGCATTTTATTTTTTGTTCTCATTTACAAGCGGTGGTCTTCAAAGTTACTTTGCCCGTTTAATTTTTTGGGGCGGTAATCTGGTATAATCCAGTTCACTGTCTGCCTTTACAGAGACAAGTTTATCATCATTATTGTATAGCTAACCAAGCAGGAGCTGATGACTTAGCAGTGACCTGTACCAACAACGGCTCTTATGGAAGGCAGAGAACGCATTTGTGTTTTGGGTGGTTTTTAGGTGGTTCCCGGCTGGATCCAACAGGTTCCTTTGTTCCAACTAATACGAAGCAAGCCCTGTCGAACATGCTGCAGCGGCGGTCTGGCACCGTGATGCAGCCCCCCGCTATCCACGCAATCACGCCTCAGCAGCAGCTGCTCCAGATGAAACTCCTGCAGCAAGAGCAGCAGCAGCAGCGGCTCCTCAGGCAGCAAGCACAGTCACGGTCTCTCCAACAGGTTTGTCCAAACCCCTGCGTCCAAAGAGCAACACAGTGGTTTTGCCTTCATTTGGGGCTGCTTGTCCTGCGTAGGCTTATGGAGCAGAGAGCAAGCTGATATTTACAATTCCAATAATTCCCCAAACATTGCTTAACCAGAGCCATCTGCTTTTAAACTTCATTTGCCCTTTGGTCTCATAGTCCCTTCTATTTTTCCTGTGTTTTATAAAATCGGGCTTTGCTTCTGCTGCTTGATGATACTCTTGTTCCCTGTTGCGTCAGAGGCTTTCATAGTGGAATTGCATGGTGCTGTCTACCACCAAGCTACCAGGAAGCAGCAGAGGCACAGCAATGCTCTCTACAATTAAAAATCCAGGAAGTCCAGCAGGAACCATTTCCATACATGTGTGCACACAGATGCCCATGTTCTCTAGAAATAGCTGGTATTTCTTCTCCTAATATTTTTGCTGAGTACAGCTGCTGTGTGCCAAACCACACAAGGCTATTGTGCAACCCCCTTTGGAGCCTGCGCTAATTTTCAGAGTGTGGCTACAGACAGACTGCTTTTGAATTGATGGCGTAAGAACAGAAAATTGGGGTTTGGATCCCAGATAACTAGCGATGTGTGTACGGTATAGTTGGTGGTAAAACCAATAACTTTTCACCTTCACGTTAAAGTCATTCCCTCACTCCAGTTTATGTTGTATTGCCATTATGCTATCTTGCCTTCCAGCTCTGTGATGTGCTCTGTGCTCTTTGCTCTTTGCTCAAAATAATCAAAATTTTCAGCAAGTATCCTCATAATTTCTCCCACGCTGTCTCTATTTTGTTACAGCTCCCTCATTATCCTTCTCATCCCTCTCAGTCTCTCTGCTATGATGCACGCAAAGCCCTCTGTAGTGCTTAAATTGCTGATGGGCTACAGTGGTGCTGGGGAGTACCACAGATGGACACGTTGTCTTCCCTCTGCTTCTAATATTTTGCCTTACTGGATGTTTGGGAAGATACATTCAGCCTGATAAATGAAAACTTTCACTGTAGTGAAATGAATGAACAATTCATCAGGCCATCCTGTTGTCTAAGCGTGTGCTGGCACTGCTGACAGCAGAGAAACCCCTCCGAGGGCCCAGTGGCACTGGGGCTTTGTGTGCTCCCTGGCACCGTGGGCTGCCCCGGTGGGACACCCACCCGCAGGCAGGCATGGTGCTCTGGGGAGCATGTGGTCATTCTTCCTGCGGTCCTGGATTTAGAGTAGGAAATGCTATGGCACTGTACGAGCCTGAAGGTAATACTTGAAAATTTAGGAACAAGATGATTTGTAAGCATTGATACTATGTGGTGTATGTTATAAGGTAGAGCTTAAATATAAGGAAGGTTTCTTCTTTGGTTTTTATGTTTCTGCAGCTGCAGAATGAAATTACCTGCTCAGCTTGAAATCCCTGGCAGTGGCCTGGACAGTTCCGTAAAATCAGTCCAGAAGGACTCTGCTCTTTAGTGCTGTGCTGTACATGCTGTGCTCTTGAAAACAGATAGCTACAGTGCAAGGTCTTTGAGAACTATGACTTGTGAAAAAAAGTTCCAGTATTATGTATAGAATTAATTGGCTCCTGTGGATGGTAAGGAGTCCTTTCCGTGTTTAGAGTTTCTTCTGTTCATAAATTTCCTGAAAGTACTGAGGTTCATTAGCATAAAAACCACCTAAAAGGACCTTGTTAGCATTCCTAAACACCAGCCTCCTTTGAGTGCCTACAGGTGAGCTCTGTGAAGGTGCAGTACTGCTCCACTAACAATCCAAGCCTAATCGTGTATATTCTTTGTATTGTTTGCTCTTTTCTCGCCTGTCCTTTCCCTTTAGGATGTCTGTAGCACTGCTGTATCTCTTCAGGATGGCTTTGACAACGTAATGGTAACCACTCTGAGACCGTGAACTTCTCTTTATTTTTTCTTTTGCACAAACATGCATTTCTTTCAACACACAGGCTGCACACTTTGCTTTTGATGAGAATGGTACGCTTTGGCACTCCTCTCACCTAGGTAGCACAGTGGCTGCATGTGGAAGGCTGTGAATACACTTGCACACATTAAATATTTTTTTCTTACAAACATTTCCAATAACTGCATCATTGATCAATTTTTTTTCCTCTTCTGTTGTGTTTCTCGCTGTGAAAGATGAGAGCAGCTGCAAGATGTGAATACATTTGAACACATTAAATATTTTTTTTCTTACAAACATTTCCAATAACTGCATCATTGATCAATTTTTTTTCCTCTTCTGTTGTGTTTCTCGCTGTGAAAGATGAGAGCAGCTGCAAGATGTGTCCGATGCCATGTCCATCTGAGCACGGCTGGCGTGTTCCCATCCCACCCTCGTCTCCTCGCTGGTGGCTGGGTCTGCACCTCTGCTGCCGTCCACTGTGGCAGGAGGGGCAGAGGCGACGGCCGTGTCAGATGGGCAGCAAGGGACGGACCACACATCCCTTTTGGCCAATGTGTGCCGCCAGTGCTTCTGGGCAGCCCTTGGAGCCGTTCTGGCGTGGGCCTGTTCCCGCCGCGGTGGGACGCGGCCGTGCCGCTCAGCTGGGGCAGTGAGAGTCAGCTCCCTGGCCCTGCCTGAGCTGTAGTTTCCCAAATACTTCTTGTCCCACTCGAGCACGACAGTATACTGCCTGATGGGCTGTCCCTGAGCTATGGCAGGATGTGTGGTTATTAGAATAACCGTATTTTGTTGCTTCCAAAGCCAGTAACAGCTAACACTTACCTCTTACATTATTAAGTTTCATCGAATTCAGTTGTTTCTGGGGAAAAAACAATGATGGCATGAAGTTTCATCTCTAATATCTGTGTTGGAAAGCTTTCCAGATAATAACTAGAAAAGCTGTTTCAGAGTTAGTTTGCAGGACTTCTGTCCTGTCTTAGGGAAACTGCAACGTTGTTAAAAGCACTAATTGGAAAGACAAAGCAAAATGTGTTTTTTAAAACGCTTTGCTGCTGACCTTGTTGTCCATGTTTTATATATGTGCCATCATTCTTGTTATTACTGGTAGCATGTCAGAACAGGGTATAGATCACTGTATTTGCAGTTAGTTAGGCACACCTAGATATGCAGCAAGCATACAGTGAGGTCTCTCAAATCCGTCGTCATCTTCTTACCTAAATAAGCGTTGGTGTTTCACTACCTACTTTCAAAGTCAGATTTGGTCAGATTTTGGTCAAAATCAGCCTACAATGCCATGGCTGCTACAATCGCCTTTGCCAGTCCCAGCACCACCTAGAAAAGAAAGTTCCTTCCAAATACACTATGGTCACATACCTTAACAGGAAAAAGCAGTAAGTTTTGCTTCAGTTTCAGGTGCAAGTAGAACAAAAAGAACGGCAGTTTTTACTGTAACATTGCATCAGCATTGAATAAAAGTGTTTGGGTTTTTTCTCTTTTTTTTTTCTGTTTTGTTTTTGTTTGACGTGCATGCACAGTTCTGGCTTGCAGCAGTTGGCTTGCATGTTTATTTAACTTATTTATGTTTATTTAATTTATTTAGTAAATTATGCCTGGAGTCAAAGGAAGAAGTCCCTTTGAATTTAGCAACATCTGCTGCTGCTGCTCAGGAATGCGGAGCTCCCTCTCACAACACGGGAACTTGCTTGGTGGCCATGTGCTGCCGTGGAATAAATCGATCTGTCCCCTACCTAACGAACAGCTTTTTGCTTATGTTTCGCATGCAGTTGTGTGCGTGGCGCTTGCCTGGCCTGGGCAGCAGTGCCTTCGCTGCGAGGGTGCTGCTCCGCGGTCTCACACCCCGCCGGCTCCGCTGCCTTGGGTGCGCTTTGAATGGCGGGGAAGAGACCGGTGAATGAAGCTCACTTGTGGCTTTCTGCCCACCGGGTATTGCTGCGTATTTAGTATTTTCTTACAAAATTAGGGCCGAATGCAATTTCCATTGATATACTTCCACTGACTTTGGAGGAACGCTGTTTACACTGCATGGGCGTGAGCGGACAAATTTTGCTCTGGGGCACACCAGGTTAGCTGTCACTGAGAGCGCATGGAGCACCGCTCTACAGACCAGCTTCCACAGAACCCCCAAAGGGGTTTGTATTACTGCAGGGAATAGCTTACGGCACCAGTTTCTCTAGAAATCAGTCGTGGTTTTACCAAATTTCACCTTTGGGTGACTTCAGGTTCCATCTTTATCTATCCTGTGGTTGGCACCTTGTGGAAAAGTTCCAGAAGCAATTTGCTCAGAGAAATTATTGTTAGTTTTTTGTTTTTCTTCTTTTGCCACTGTTTAAAAAACAGGAAAATCTTAAGTACTTGAGGACCTCCCCCCTGTACTTGACTGACGTCTGTTTTATGTGCACCCCGTCTGCAAGATGTGTATGTTCTGTTCAGCGTTTCAGTTTCTCAGCTATCAGGTGGTTGTGTTGAGAGCTCCCCGTCTGATTCTGCAAATGTTTTTCCAGATAACTTTAATTTTGTTTGAACTTTTGTCACACCTCCTGTACTTCCCAATTTATTTTTCAGAATTTTCCATGAGATACCGGCTTGTTTTTAAAAGAAATCCTTAGTGTAGCTTCTGCCTCCCTAGTGTAGCTTATCGTATCAGAGCTCCCTGCTCTCCTGCCGCACCTTAGTGGCCCCTTGAGCGGTGGCTGACACAGGGTGGCCCACCTAGCTCAGTCTATTTGTTGGCTTTTAAAAGAAAGGAAGGTACGAAAAATGAGTGAGTGAGTGAGAACCCTGTGATGCCCTGTGGCAGCTTTGCTCCTGGTTTTGCATCTTGTCCTTTGCATCTTCTGTCTGTTCTCTCCCCAAAGCACAGGGCGGTTAAGCCAGACCGGGTCACCACCATTCCTGTCTCTGGGGCTGGATCGGGTGAACCTGGAATGCTTTCTCTCTACCCTGCTGCTTCCCCGAGTGATCCCCCTTCACAATAGGTAGCTCTGCTTGTTTCCCAGGTCCGTCAGTGAGGATGCACGTATTTCTAAACCCAATCCAAAATAATAGCTGAACTGCAGGACTGCTGGCTGTGCTTACGGACTTGGTAACGTTTGGTACAGCCACCGCTAAAGGGGTGGGAGCAGATAAAGGAGGAGAGTTCCAATGGTGCTTCAGGATCTTAGCCCATGTGAGATTTTCTTTGCCACCGGGTAGCCCTGATCATAATGTTGCTGCTTGCAGCGTGTTACCAAAGTCACTTTTAGCCTTAAATTACAATACATCTCTGTTAAGGATATTCTGATTAAAATGGCAAAGGCTTTGTTGGAGAACTTGGATTTTTTTGTTTGTTTCTGTGGTGAGCTGGGCAGCTACAGGGAAGGAGCATCACTGCTTCCAGCTCATGTCTGCCACTGAGCTTTTTTGAGTAGAACGGTTTTCAAAATGATCAAGCGCAGCTGTGCAGCATCACAGTCGCACGGGAAACACGCAGACTTGGCAAATTCTCATTCGGCAGTTTTTTATAATCTTGGTCCTGAAATTCAGTCTAATGTTTCATCTTTTTCCTCTTTTCTAGTGCTTCAAAATATACTAATTTAGTTACAGTTGAAATCTTTAAATGATTTGCCATTAATTGGGATAAATATTGAGGCAATTTGAAATGAACAAACGAGGCTGGCTGCTGATGACAAACACAGAATGTGTTTCCAAGCTGTACTGGTTGGGAGCTGGAGATGCTTGCGTTACCCATTTATCATACTGGTATTTTGTATGTCATCATAAAATTTGCTAATCAGCATTTTGCCTGCTTCATCTGGGGGAAAGCTAGTAATCAGGTAGTCTGAGAAAGATATTGGCTGTGTATTTATACCAGAGATTATCGTTCACTCTGAGCTTCCTGTATAACGTACTGTCTTCAAGACAGCTAGAATATTTTTTTCTAATCCTTTGCAAAGCCCCATTTTAAAGGGTGTCTGTGAGACCGCTGCTCAGTAAATGGCTGTTTCTTCACTGCTGCAGTGTTACAGTGGTGTCAGACATCAAACAAAAGTCAATTTTTCCATCTCCCTATGAGTAAATACAGTTTAGCAGTTTGGCACTGAGCAACGGTGCTGTCTTGAAGGAAACGGTCAAGTCTCTCCATGACTCGTTAGGACACAACTTGGTGGGGTTTGTGTCCAGGGCTGGACTTGTTTGGGGTGTGGAGGCTGTATCTGATGGGTGATGTGTGTTTCAGGGCCAGCCGATGGACCAAGCTGCTATTTTCGCTCCACAAGTCCGAGCCCCGTCTCAGCTTCCACAGTACGCAGGGTTACAGCAAGCACAGGTACTGTGTTTCTGCCATGGAGCTTCTGCATAAGAACGCTTTTAAAACAGAGCTTCTTTACCTGCCAGCCTGCATCTCTGTGCGTGGGACATGCCTTGTGCCTGTGGCCTTGGGTAACAGTGAGGCCTCCTTCTAGGGGGCTTGTGGTCTCCACATGCTGTAGCTCATCGTTTTTAATCTGGTCACTTGCCAGTTTTTCCTGAAGTTGTTGCTGGTAAAGGCAAGCGTACTTCAGCGTTAAGCCTGAAATTTGCCCAATTTTTGGTGAGATAGTGGTACCAGTAACTCTTTATTCTGTCATGGTCATTCTGGTAGTTGGGATTTTGGGGGGGGAGGAAACGAAGAAAAGAGAGAGGTTGAGCTGTGTAGCAGAGCCCCGCTCTTGCTCAGTGCCTCTTGGGGAAGGGTGGCACGGCGCAAGTCCCATCCCGCCGTGTGTGACCACGCTGCAGCTGCCCGAACCCACAAACAGCAGTGGGGGACAACCAGTGCGGGGGACCCGCCACGGGGTGCGAGGGTACAGTGCTGTGTCTCGTTGACCAGCCTCCGGTTGTCCGGGCTTTGGCTTTGTGCTAAAGGCCACCTCTTTGTGTTACCGTTAAGCCAACGTAAACAGGGGCACAGTGAAGTTACCCTTGTGTCCGCTTTCCCTGCAGAGCATGCCTCACGGATACACCATGTACAGCACGCAGATGCCTTTGCAGCAGCCGCCGGGTGCCCTGGTGCTTTCCCCCAGCTACAACCCCCGGGCGTATTCAGCAGCCCAGGCCAGCCCCACGCTGGTGGAGAGGCTGCGGCAGATGCAGCAGCAGCCCAGCGGATATGTTCAACAGCAGGCTGCTGCGTATATCCAGCCTTTGGCAGGCACTCAGCGGTGAGCCTCTGCAGTTCTTGGAGCTGGTAACATTGCAGGATTTTAACAGCAACTTTGTTTAGAGGTCTAAAGCTTTATTGAAAATAAAGTATATTAATCAAAATGAGGTTAACGTTGGGTCTATTTAACAATAAATATGCCTTTCTCTCCAATTTCCCCCTGTTTTTCCCCTGGTTTAATTTTTATTTTAAGTTGGTCTTGGCACATGTTGTAGCCCAGTTGTCCTGTGTGTTTGTAGAACATAAAAAAATTCATTTAAAGACAGATTCTATTTCTCTACACATGCAGCTATGGTATCCATATTATGCAAACACATGTGTGGTATTAAACAATAAATATTCCAGATTTACCAAAGAGTCTGTAGTCAAGAAAACACAAGACCAACTTGGTAGTTCAAGTAGCAATAGACAAACAAATTTTGCTTAAGCCTGAATAGACTAAATTGACTTCAGTTTGGAAGTACAGCTGAGTTACAGTGCCTATAAGAAACAGGAGAAATTCATTGGTAAAGAAATGTAATGAAACAGAAGGCAAATGAGGCAGGAAAGAACTCTGTAAAAGGGAGTGTTACAGAGTAAGCAGTGTGGAAGACAGGAGTTTCCAATGGCAGTCTTGAATCAGATTTTTTTTTTTCTAACAGTCTAGCATAGTCCAACTAACAGTCCAACTCTGCTTTTAACCGAATCAGAAGTTTGCCACTTTTAATTTCCACTTCAAATAGACATGTTCAGTAGTGACTCCCCAAAACACAGGCTTAAATTAAAGAGGGAATGGGGAGGAAAAAAAAACCCAAACCTGAAAATTTGCAAGGTCTGCCTCTGTACATGCTGTCCAGCCGTAGCTGTAATGGAGCGCCTGCGCAGCGCAGTGCTCGCCCCGTGTGCGGTGGCGGGTTCACTGAAGCAGCACAGCGATGTGTAGACGTTGGTCATCACAAGGTGGTCTGGCCCGTCAGCAGGGCTTCAGGCCTGTCTCACTGATCCCATGGAAGGTATGCTGGAGTACCCCTGATGAGCTCTCTTACCAAGTAGAGATATTCTTCTTTCCCTGCTTCAGCTCTAATTTGATCCCAAAACTAAAATCTTCTTTAGATGCTAAGTTCAGATGTTCTTAAATGACTTGCTTATCAATTGCTGGTTGTAAACAGAATATGAAAGTATCATGTATGCAGCTATGCAATTCTCTCTCAACCCTTGTAATTTTTAATGAAATCGCTGTTTCTGGAATTGTGAACATTACCATATATTCTGCAATAATCACTGGTTCCTTAACTTCTTTTAAATTCTTGCAAACCTGGATATCTTAATAGTATGCTCAATTTTGGCTGTGTTGGCACCTCTTCAAAAAGTTTGGCCTTGACTTGGTTGACAGCTTTGTACGAAAACCTACAGGGTGCCTTGTGCTAGGAATAAAGCTGCTAACCTGAATTGCCTTGTCTTTACTGAGTTTTAAACGGCCAAGGTAAATTACGAGCTAGCTAACATGTTTTCCCCACGTACATCTTTCTGCTTTGTCAAGGTTCATCACTCCCATAATATCCTAAGAAAGTATTTCCTGCTTGGTGTGGTTTTTCAGTATTTGAGACACCAAGAAGTCTTTATAATCAGTTTTAAATTCATGATAATTTAAAATGTAACTATGAGATGTTTTGGTGTGGAGAACATTTTAGTGCTTATGTGGAATTCTTGAAATGTAGAAACTCATTCCTCTTCCTAATAAAGCAAGAGTTGAATGCTTGGATCTGTTATTACCTACATTGGTTACAGGGCAATAGCACGGTATGGCTTCTATTATGCAATAGTTTTCAAAACATTCATATTTGGAAATATATTCTTCCTGTAAAATGTACTGTATTTTAAATCTATGGAATTCTAATGTCGCAGCTTGTAGTTGAGTACTCCTAGACTAACTTGTGCTCTGTCTAGAAACGAAGTATAACCCTTTTTCTTTTTTTCCCCAATCAGATTGAGCCATCAGCCTTTGCAGCCAAATTCACTGGTGGGAGGGGGACTGGACAGCGCATCGACGGCAGGTCCTCATCCCACCCTGACCTCGGTGCAGCTGCCCCCGGAGCCACTGAGACAGAGGCAGCAGCAGGTGCGACAGCAGAGACTCTTCCAGGTGAGGGACTCGCCTGCGCTGGAGGGAAGGGATATTTCAGTGTAGGAAGGGAGAGTAAACGTCACTGTATCAGGTGGTGGTGTTACACACTCGCTTGCACATGTCTTCACATCTAAAGCAGCGGAACCTGCGCCATAAAACTGAACTGCTTTTACTGGAGTGCCATAGTTCATTGTTTACATCTGGGACTTCCAAAAGAGAGCTCTGGACATACATGTAAAATTCAGTACTCTCATTTTTCAAGATTGTGGAATGCCTCCGGAGAAGGTAAATTTGAGAATGGCCTAGCTGAATGTGCTGAGACAAAAGCAGAGGTTGTGCTCTCCTCTGTCTGGCCTTATAATGTATACTGGAATTAAATCGAAGGGCTCACGGGCTTGCTGGCCTATTTCCTATATTCTGATTTGATAATATATTTTTAATTTGGAGGTAAGTATCGGTTTATCAGCTAGATACGTAGGGCTTGGCACAGGGGAAGTAAATCACAGTAAAAATCCTTCCTGTGGCCCTTTGATGGTTGGAATTATTTTCATGTTTTCATTTGAATGATCTGTGCCAGTTCTTGTCAAATGATAGTGTATTTCATCGAAATATTTTGACGTTGTTGTAAACTAAATATACCAGCTTTTGAGTATTTTTTTTTTTTTGTCTATTAACAATGCTCCTTGTCAGCCTTGCTGTGGCTAATGATGAAAGCTCTGAGGCTTATCTCCCAAATGGGGCTTCCAGTAACCAACGCTGTAAGCGAGCCCAGATCCCATGCTGGATATCAGTGGTGAAAAGCCGTGCTGCTTGGCTCACAGTCGTTCCCGGAGGCAGCGTGCGTGCCGTGTCACTGTTGTTTCAATGCCCGTCTTCTTTCAGTTGCAGCAGCAGGGGCAGCAGCCGGGGCAGCAGCCGGCGCTTGGTCTCCAGCCCGTGCAAGCACAGCAGCCTTTGGTAAGCAGAGGCGACTGCTGGCTGTTCTGGGGAGGTGTGAGGGTAGTGACGGGGTGGGTTTGGTCATTTACAGAGCCAGGCAGCCTGGCAGTCTTGGGAGAGGGTTTGCGTAAGCTTTCCCGCATCACCGTCTGCCTGCCGGTGCTGACGCCGTGGTGCCTGCAGTGCTGTACCTCCACCGCTCTGAATGCCGTACGAGCGTGTGCACAGGTGGCAACAGGCTCATTTTGCCGGCGTCCTGAGCTGGCCGCAAGCTGTAGCTGCCGTCGCAGAGCCTGTTAGCTGGGGCTCGGCAGCCTGCTCGTGCGGCCAGGTAGTGCCTGGCTGGCTCCGACTGTGAGCAGGGGAAAATTGCATCTGTCCCCAGAAGACCACGTGCCTGCGTCCGTCTTGCCAAAGCGTGGCAAGAGGTGGGTTACGCGTGCGCTGAGGGGTGGCTGGGGGTGACGTCTCCTGCTGGCCTCCGACGGGGGCCAAAGCGCCGCTCTGAAGGCAGGCCTTGGCAAGGAGGGCTCCTGCACTGCCCTGCTCGACCCCCCCGACGTGCCTCTACAGCAGCACGTCCGAATTTGCTGTTCAAAGGTGCTCCTTTGAGAACTGGAGTACACGCTGCCTCCTGCACTTCCATGGTTCAGTCACCAGTTCAGTTAACTGCTGCCAAAGTTGGGCCAACGATGACATGTTGTTTTGGCTGAAAAAGGATTTGTGTGTGTGTAGGAAAAGTTCACATGCTTCATTTCAACATATCTTTTTGACGTTACACTTAGCAGTATTGATTTCAAGCTAATGGGTAGTATCCCAAACAATACAAGTAACCACCCATAGCAGTTCTTCTGAGAATTAATTTTAATTGGGGGTATAGTTAAAAAATGGATACTAGTGCTTTTCTAATTCTGCGCATCTCTTTTCCATCACTGGTAAAATAAGACTGCCTTAAATCTCTTTGTGTGACTTCAGAGGGGGAAAACAGTGAAATGCTTTAAAGTCATCCTCAGTCTTAGTCCTAGTGCAGAATAAATAAATAACTATTTTGAAAATGTGCTACAGAACCAAGTGCTGTAAGCCCCACTGAAAAGTCAGGGATCTTTTTTTTCTGGGAGTCTGAAGATACCTTTTAGTAGTCCCAAAGCAGCAGGCTGAGGTAAATTAACACCTTACTGCTGCAGGAATTAATTTCTCCTGCTTATGCTTGCTGTGCTGTGCGTTTTTGAGTGGTATTCTAATTAATATATCATAGTAATAGTGAATAGCCCTTGCTAACTTTAAAAACTTAAGCTTGATGTGAAATCTGTAGTTGCTGCTCATGCATATGAATTGGTGGATTTTTCTGTCTCGGTAGTATTCTGAAGTGGAAGCAGGGTAACGTATACAATTGAGGCTGCTTGTGGAACTAGTTTTTGCTGTAACACTATGAGAAGCGTGCACTTGGAAGTGTGAGGTGCTGGTGGTTGGCATTGCTCCGTGTTGCCGTGCTCGGGCCGTGTTTGTGCGAGCACTGCGCTCCCTCCCCTCCCTCTGCCGTCACCTTCCGACGCTGGCGGCTCCACCACTGCCACCCTCCCGTCCCTGCCCCAGGTCCCGTCACTGGTGACCGTGAGTGGCCTCAGGCCTTTGATCTTTAGATTGCACTGCTAACAGGCTGGGGAAAAATGTGGGTTTTTTTTTTGTTTGAAAATCCTTTTAAAGTAAGTAGTTAGTCATAAACCAGAGCTGCATGAAGACAACTGTACAAACAAAACTACGTTTGAGACATTCCTTTAGGCTGAATTGGAGCCTTTTATAGTTTAGTGAATGATTTCACCAAATCACTATTGCTACCAAGTAATTTTTTATGGACACGTCCACTGAATTTACAATGTCATTATGCTTGTTTTGTGTATTTGTGCAGACATATTCCAGACATATTTAAGGTAGACGAGGATAACTAGAAAAAGTTTTCTATAGAAAAATGGAGAAAACAGAGTAATGCTGAAATTGCTAGCTTCCCAGTTTAAAAGCATTAATCAACGTGATCCAATAGAGAAACTCGGAGGCAGCTTGTAAGTGCAAGAATAAGGATAAATGAAAGATGTTTATCTGATAGCTATTGAAAGATAATTCTCATCCATCTTTTAGTTTTTCTTAATAGTGCTTGTGTCTTGAACAATCTGTACGTGCGAGGCTGCCACAGAGACTGAGCACCTGCCTGCCTGCCGGCTCCTCCGCCAGCACGTCGCGCAGCAGAAAGCTTTCTGAGGGTTGGCTTCGTGTCCCCAGGAAACCCTGGTGTGGTTAATGCTTTCGACTAACCTCAGCATTTACTAAGGACTGTTAGCCAGGAGATTACACAATGTATTTTAAGTAAAGGATTTGGTTTCAGAAAGGGAAAAGACAATGAAGTCTCATAAAACACTGAAACTTCCTTCAGTAAGCAAAAGGTTTCACTGAAACAAAGCGTGGGTGTTTTCTGTAGCACAAATGATGTTATTAGAGCACCGAATAACTCTGGATTTATTCAGCGCGTCAGGGTTCCAAACTGGTCAGATGTATTGTGTATCCTTGTGCAGAAGCACAGAAAATCACTTAATTAGAAGTACATGCATTTTCACCTGATCTAATGAGAAGGAAGATTCTGGGACTTAGGAAACGGATCTAGAGAGCTTAGAGGCCCTGAGGCTCAGACAGACAGTAAATGGTGGAGGCTGGGTTTGGTTTGTGCTTGCTAGCACGGCCGTGCCTCACTGCGCACGCTTTCCCTCCCAGGAGCAGGTGAGTGTGAGGGAGCTGTGCCCTCAGCTCCCTGTCCTCAGGGGTCGGAGAGAGCCGGTGCCCAGATGTCTTTCTGTCATACGGGTGATGGGTCTCCCAAGGGAAGACACGCTGCTGCTCTGCACAGACCTTTGGCGCCGGAGGTCCCCAGCCCAGCGGTACGCACGCAGACTGTCTGTGCGGGGCGGGCTGTCGTACGTCAGTAGCGTGGTGTGCAATATTTTCAGTACTCTGACATACAGGTAGATGACCGATAAAAGTTGTTAACAGAGAATGATTTTTTATTTTTTTTTTTTTTTTCCCCCCTGAATGACAGCTAGAAGCGTGGAAAGCAAAGCGGTGTTTGTGTCCTCCTGCCCATCCTTACTTGGGAAATAGACTTCATGGATCAGCTGGCTAGGGCATAATGCATGCTGTCAGACGGACCAGTTAGAGACTAAATCCTGCTTTGATGCAAGCATAAATAGGGTGCAAACTTGTGAAAGTCAATGCATTTACACCAAGAGTACTTTCAAAGTGATTGAAGTCATGATTATTAGCAGATTTCTTTGGAAGCTTTTTGTGTCTAATCCCATTGTGCTTAATGCTGCGGACTGGAAGCGCCTTGTCTCGATCCCGGTGGGCTTTGAGTAGGGATCAGAACGATGGGTGCTTTGCTCAGCAGAGGAGTTGGCCCCGTTGGCTGGGCACTGAGCTGTGTCCCGTTCCGCGGGAGCGGAGGATCGAGCGTGCAGCCACGACCCCGCAGCAGGTGTGCAGGGCAGAGAGCGAACGGCCCGGGCGCTGTGCTTACCCTGCTTTTTACCTGAAGGGCTGTTGCCCTGGGAAAACTATTTTTCTAGAAGCTTCTTTTGACTATTATGTTTCAACTACCTGTAAGTGTTTAAAAATGCTAACAAGGCTGTTAATTTTGATTTGCAGTTTTGATTTGCCTTGTCTTTGAAAAACGCGGACTGTAAAGCTGCTTAGAGTGACATGCAAGATGAATACCGGCCTCGCCAGAGGTGGAAAAGACAGAGACTGACTCTGTCCCTTGTGTCTGGCTGGACACGTGTGATACCTGTAACTCACTGGAAATGTGTAAGATTTCAGGGAATGAAGAGAACAGATCTTCTCTAAGATCCACGGGTGCTCCATGTGTCCTTACTGTGCACTTAAAATTGGGTCGGGACTGCGGTGGAGGCAGACCTGCCCGCCTGCCTTCTGCCGCCCTCCTGCACCGCTCCGTCAGCAGCTGTCGGGGTGGCACAGGGGGGACGCTTCTGCGGTACCTGAAGGGGCACCGTGCCCCACGTGGTCCCCTCACCTGTCACGTTTCTGTTGCAGTTCCCGAGGCAAGGCTTACAACAGACACAGCAGCAACAACAGACAGCGGCGCTGGTCCGGCAGCTCCAGAAGCAGCTCTCTAGTAAGTGTGCGTGCGCGCAGGTGTACATAAATCCATCTGTACACTTGGATGTGGAGTTCTCTTTCTGGAGACGTTCTGGCTATTTAAATGCTGCCATAGCTGCCTGTAAGTAATTTACCTGCTGACAGCCGCTTGCCCGTCCCAGTAGTGGTGTAATACCAGAAGTCTGGTGCCAGTGCATCCCACCGGTTTCTGCTGCTCTCCGGAGGAGCCCGAGTCACCTGCAGGGCTGGGGCTGGTGGCCCAGTCACAACCTGCTGTGTAGTAGTAGTCCCACCGCAGGCAAAGTCCCCGAGGAAATCCGCACCTCTTGCGTGCGTTAGGTATCAAAGGGAATGTATTGACTGTTGTTTGCTCCCGCTGCGTGAAATACCGGTATTTTTTGGTATTTCTGCAGCGCACAGTCCTGAGGCACCAACGCTTCCCTTTGCTTTATCACCCAGGTAACCAGCCCCAAGGAGTGAACCAGTACGGGCACCCTTCGCACTTCTGAACTGGGGATGGAAGGGAGACGCAATGTTACGTTTGCACTGAAGAACAGAACATTCAAAATTCAATGCACTAGTTCTTGCTAGAAAGCAGAATTTAGTTTTCTTCACTTATTATTTCAATAGTTATTTTTTGTGCTGCAGTTGATGTGAATATGTAACAAGGTGGTTTTTTTTGGGTTTGGGGATTTTTTTTGCATTTAACTAGATTTAAATGTATGGACGTGGGCCTTTTTGAAGAATGTTATTGCAGATTTTATGAATTTGGTGCTTTTTAGGTCCTGTTACTTTTAAAGAGGACAAAGAATGTTGGATTTATTTATTCGTGGGAAACACTTTTTTTGGTTTTTTTATTCTTGTTTTTTGTTGGTGGGTTTTTTGGGGTTTTTTTGTGTTTTGTTTTGTTTTTTTTAAAAGAACTGCACTGGACCAAACTACTGAAAGGCACTTCCGATTTTGGCATAAAAGTTAATTTGCTCATTAAAATGTTCACCTCTTTCTTTGTTGGTAGAACAAGCATCAGTTGTGTTTATTTGACTGTAATTTTCATATGCACTTTATAAAGTTCTTTGTTTAAAGTACCAATTTTCTCTTGCTCTTATTGTGGTAAGAAGGTGCTGAAGTGGGTTTATGGCTTGTATTAGAACTTCTTAAAGTTTATATTGAAAGCCACAATGTAATGTTAATAAACCTACTAGAAGTAGCAGTGTTTCTTATTTGGTCTTTTTAATATAAAGTTCACCGGTGACCAGTTTGGAAAGGGTGCATGACATAGAAACAAGGATCGAACAGTCTGAGTGGGTTTTGCTCCACTCGCGTAGGGAAATCTCCAAGTCCTGGCAAAGCCCGACCGGCTGCCGGTCTCCGTGTGGCACTCGGTGCCTTGAGGAACAAACCTCGTACCAGTGTGCACAAAGCGAGGGTGGAGCGGCCACCCAAGTCCTTTTGGCAGCGTCAGCGCTTCTCTAGCGGACAGCTCTTTACGCTGAACTCGCCCTAAAGGAGCTATTCCCGTGAGCTCTGTCCGCTGGCAGTGCTGTGTGCTCCGTATTTCAAATTCCAGGTTTGGGTCCTGACTGCTGGGTGAGTTTCAGTGCTGTAAGGCAGTACGTATTATCAGCTGAGCGCAAAACCACAAGTAAATTATAAATCAAAATTACCACAAACAAAGCATTATTATTCAAATCTGTAGAAATTTATCATAATTTTGCTCGTATTAGAGTTGAAAAAGCAGAATAAATTTTTTACTATTTTGTGTAATTTAGGAGTTAGTCTTAATGATCGATCTTTTTTTTTTTTTTCTCAATGCATTCTTTTTAAAAGTGGAGGATGCAGGGCATTTAAAATATACACAGGAATATTTTTTCCCTGTTTTGCATTAACTTAGTTTGCCTAATTTACCACATAAAGAGTTTATAGAAGGTATCACGGTCAGGTGTTCTGTGGGGAGGGGGGAAGACTGCAGTGGGCAAGCTTCAGAGGACTTGGGGGGCAGCACAGCCAGCTAATGCGGTAACACTCACTACAGAGTGGGACTCTGTAGAAAAGTAGATTTTGATTGGCTTTTACAATAGTCAGGTAAGTCTTACTCATGTAAAAATTATTTCTGTTCAGGTTTTTAAGGAGATTTGCTGTTCTTTGTAGTAGCTAAAGCTTTTACAGATATTAACCAGTGAGGTTCATGTAGTAGCCACAAAATGGTTGGATTACTCCATCGACACTGTGGAAGGAGGGAACAAGCACCCAGCAAACTGTACGTGGGTGATGTCAGGAAACGACCAAACCAGCACAAAAGCAATCCAAGGTGAGGTTATAGTCTTCAATAAAAAAAATTTAGAGTTCCTCAGGTTGATTGTGAGGTGGTTAAATGAAGTAGAATCTGCATTTAGCTCTTGGCACTTGAATACTTTCTCACTGATGAGCGTCTTGTGTGCTCATCAGCTGCTGCCGAGAGGTCTTACTGCGGGCGGTTGGGGTGCTGCTGCCACGGTCACACCGAGGAGTTTCACTGCGGACCCTTCTTGTGAAAGGTTCTCACTGGCCCAAAAGAGACGTGTTACAATTCTTGGACTTTTTATTATTTAAAATGATGTAAAGAGCTGGAATTGTTCATGAGGCAGGGGATGGTTACACTGAACCCTTCATAGCTCCATCAGACTCTCTGTAATGGATGAGGAGACCACTCCCTTCCAGCAGCCCTGGCTTCAGCCCTGCCGTCTCTGTCCGCTCCAGCGGGATCAGGCAGTGCCGGGTGCCGCCAGCTGCGGGACTGGCTGGGACTGTTGGGACGGCGACGTTTCTTCCAGGAGACGCGTAGGTCCCAGATTGCAAATTTAAGGGGAAAGGCTGCATTGCGTGTATTTTGACCTCTCTGTCCTGACATTACTCTCACTCTTAGGAAGAAAATAAGAAACTCTGAGCTTTACTTACTGGCTTAATCTTTTAAAGGTTTATTTGACCAGTGCAATCCGTGATTCGTTAGCGTAAAATGTGTAGGTAACCGTTCCCTAACGCTGTGAAGGCATTTTTCCCCCATGTACAGAAGGTTGCTTCTTAAAGCTATCTACTGAATTGAGAAATGAGAATTCTAAGGTTATATGCAAATTGATGCAATTGCTTTCTAGTGAGAAATCTTTAAAAAATGCTTTTGTGGCAACAGGAAAATTATACCAAGCTAGAGTGTTTCTACATGTGGTCTGTATCCTTTTTCTAAACAGTGCTAAACAGAGTTTACTCTCTCATTTAAAAATGAGAACAAAGTTGTTCTGTGTGCATCATCCCAAAGTTCTGCAAGAAAGATTGTGTGAAACAGAGCTGCATTATTAAAAATACTTCACTACTTGTTTCACTATTGAATATTTATTTTTAAAACATACTAAATATTCAAACATATTAAGAAGGTAATTGCATCAAAATAAAATCTGCTCTTTGGTTCTCAGATTCTCTTGCTTTATGGGATCCATGCTCATGATAGTCATATGAGGTGGACAATATTAAGCTAATATGAAAAAGTCTGTCCTTTACTGAAGATCTCTAGGTAATTTTATTTGATACTCAATGTTTGCTGGCAGAGCAAAAGTGGTGTAAGTTTGTTTTAGTTTAACTGTGTTGAATCACTGAAAGAACCAATGCTAGGTAATAATGCTAGATCTAATTTCCCCCAAGTCCTTCCTCTCTTGTTTTTTTTGTTTGTTTGGTTTTTTTTAGCACGGTCATTGCAGATGGAATACTGTAAATGTAGTTAGGCACTTATGTGCCTATGGCTGCCTTTTATTACACTTATTCCAAGAATGAACGCAGTCCCGCTGTAGACTTTGTTAACAATTGTTCATGATGTATTTCTTATTTCAAATGACGTGAATGTACGTTACTGTGAAATCACTGCCAAGGTGGTTCTTTGCTGTGCACTTGTACGCACCAGAATCGGAGGGCTGGGGATCCTGGATGAGCAACGTCCCCGGAGGGTGAAGCAGTTGGCTCCCAGATGCTTGGCCTTGGTGAGCTGTAGAGAGTACTGAGTGGTCAGGTAACTCCCAGGTGATCTCTGGTTTGGGTATTCCCAGTGCGATGCAGTGGAGCTGAACTGCTGCACCAGGCATCGTGTGGATGGTCCGCGGTGGTCTATTCGTAATCCTCGGGGCGTAGGCTACGATAACGACAGGAATGGTTACAGAGGCATCTCCGGCAGTGTTGTGGGCCTTGCACACGTAGTTTCCTCCGTCGTGAACGGTGGCTTCTCGTATAACCAGAGTGCCATTTTCCAGCAGTATGTGTTTCCTGTTGATCTGCGGTCGATCCAGCACGTAGCCACCTGGCAGAGTCCACGCTGTGTTTGGTTTGGGTCTCCCATCAGACAGGCAGTGAAGCAATAACGGCTCCCCGCTAATGCCCTTCACTGGCCCCCTTGGGTGAGTGAGAATGCTGGGCTTCTGGCCGAGCTCCAAGATGATCAGCTTTTCAATATAGCCAACTTTATTCCTGGCAGCACAGCGATACTTCCCTGCTTGGTCTCTCTCGGGGTTATAGATGGTAAGGGTACCGTTGCTTCCTGTGAGAAACTGGGAAGTCTTGATGCCGCTGGAAAACCACGAGCCATTAGGCAACATCCAGCTTATGTCAGGTGGGGGGTTTCCATCCACAGAACAATTCAATGTGGTAGCTTTTCCAGGTTTCACTATTATTTTTTCATTGAATGGATTTTTAAACATGGGTCGCCGTAGCATTTCTAATACCTCCAGCTGCACCACCAACATACTCTCTCCCCCATCGTTACGTGCCACACATATAAATTCTGCTGTGTCAGAAGGCCTTAGGTTCCGAATCTCAAGTGTCCCATTTTTGTGTACGACGATCCTGCTCCCATAATATGGAGCTGTTAGGAAAATATTATCAGGCATGATCCACATAACCTGAGGGGGAGGTGTCCCTTCTGCCCTACAGTCAATTTGTTTCTTTGAATGCCTCACTGCCGTCACTTTCATGACTGTTTTGTTCACATATAAACCATTTATGATGGGTGGTTTAGCAACAACATCCAGTTTACACAATTTTGTATCATCCCCTCCAGGATTACGAGCAACACACATGTACTGCCCAGCATCCAACAGTTTGACTTGACTGACTGATAGGGAACCATTGGCGTGCAGGAGGTGTCTCTCTGTTGATGAGGAGATCATGTCACTGGAAGGTAGCAACCAGAATATTTTTGGCTTGGGTTCTCCAACAGCTTCACAGTCCAGTAATGCCGTATCTCCAGCTTTCACTTTAATGTATGTCTTGTAATTGTGCTTTATCTGAGGAGCTGCCATGATGACCGTGATGCGTATCTTCATTTCATCTCTTCCCAGGGTGTTCTGAGCGTAGCAGGTATAATCTCCTCCTTCTGTTACTCCAACTTTGTTCAGATAAAGAGTTCCATTGTCAAAGAGGATGTATCTGCGAGACCTACGTCCACTGTCATCTGCCAGCATCGCGTTATTGATCACCGTCCCATCTGGCAAACTCCAGGATATTTCTGGTGCAGGTGACCCAGAGGCCTTGCAGTCCACTCTGAAATCTTTTCCGTAGGGCACTAGTTTCTTGAAATACTGTTTCTGGTCAATCTTGGCCGGTTTCATTGTGACGCTGACTTTCATCAGTATCAGATCATCTCCAATTTTGTTTCTTGCGACACACAAATAGTCACCTGCATCCTTTTCAGTAACTGCCTCGATAACCAAGGAGCCATTGGGGTAGACATGGATTCGACTTCCCATTCTGTTGTGGGGGGAGAAAGAGGAAAAGAATTATAGAACAAAATGCTGGAGGTGAATACTGAGCACTGAAAGCGACTGACAGTATTAACAGCACGGTACAATACAGAAGTTCTCTCCAAAGGCACTGTGTCCTCATCACCCGCCTACCCAGTGGCTTACAACCTGGTGTAGTTGCTGCTTTTGTTGTTACATGGACGTGCACATGCTTACCGACGACATAAGTGCTCAAAGCTGCTCGACGCCGCCTCTGCCTTGCTGAAAACTGCTCTGTGAACAAATGAGCCTGTTGAACCTTATGTCCCTCATCCTGCCAGCCTCTGCTCCTCTCCCTCGTCCTGCTCCCTGCAGACCACCCGCCACACTTGCCCCCAGCCAGGGGCAAATGGCCGTGCTGCTGCGTGCCGTCCAGAACGACACTTGGCACCAAGGGGTTGCTCTCCGGCTGCCTGCCCTGCAGTGGGGCACGGACCTGGATCTCCCTCCTCAGCCCAGCTGCAAGTTCTCATGAACCGGCCAGGAACACCCTGGTCTGGGGCTGTCTCTCCCAAAACGAAGGTGAGGTGTTACCGGGGGAGGGGGACTGGGGGGGAGACCCTCAAAGGTAGACTTGGCAGAGACTACAGAAGCCTCTTTCTCCTGAGTCCTACTTTGCAAATCTCTTATAAATAACTTTTCCTCTTATAAAATGACAAAATCCAGTCAACGCATGATTAACATCTGTTTCCTTCATTCAAATATGACTTGTAACCATTTTGGTAAGACCTTGTGACAGTCGATGTGATCTGTTGTTAGAAGTATAACAACAAACCATCATCACAGATGTTTCACCACTGTTAAACACTGAAAAGTGAATTTAGTTCACCATGTATTGTTTCAGTGATTTAACAGTCTCCTATATCAGCACCAGAGAAGACAGCATTTGATGTTTCAAAGACATGGGGAAAAAAAAAGACACTTACCTGTGCCACTGGTCAACAACTGCCTTGGAGGGTAACCTCCAGATGATCCTGGGCTTTGGCTCCCCAGTCGCTGTGCAGTTCAGAAGCAATTTATCCCCAAAATTCAACCGAGTCATTTCTTGAGAGGCAGTAGCTATTTTTGGAAGCGTATCTCTGCGTTCCACCACAAGGCTCACCACCCTCCTTTCCGAGCCAGTCGAGCTTGTGGCTATGCACTCGTAATTCCCGCTGTCAGAAGGAGCGATATTGCCGAGGTGCAGGGTACCGTTGGAGAACAGGAACAGCTTTGCGTTTACCAACTGCAGAGGTTTCACCACTGTGCCATCAAACAGAACCCAGTGGACAGTGGGCTGAGGATTCCCTTTCACGGTGCAAGGGAGTTTCAGATTCTCCCCCATCAGCCCTTCAACACGTTGTCTCTTCTCCTCCAGAATAGCGGGAGGTGCCGCAATGACCTGCAGTTTTACAGCCAGCGTGTCCGTGCCCGCTGGGTTTTTAGCCACGCATGTGTAGAGGCCCCTGTCGTAAACAGTGACTTCCCTGATAAATAAAGTGCCGTCTGGTTCCACGTGAACGTTGTTATTTCCTGCGGAAGCGTCAGAGACGTGAGTTTTATTTGCTAGAACCCACGAGAGGGTGGGAGGAGGCCTGCCCTCAGCTCTGCACTTCACTGCCACGGGCTTTCCGGAGTGAGCGGTGAGGAGCTGCAACCTGCTGCCGGTGATGCGGGGCGGGTAGGCCACCACCGACAAGGTGGCCAGGAGCCGTGGCGCGCCATGTGTGTTGGCCGCGGTGCACAGGTACTGCCCGCGGTCCTCCAGGCCTGCCCGGGTGATGGAGAGCGTGCCATTGGCAAACACCGTCCATCTGCCGTCACCTCGGCTTTCTAGAGCATCAGTCCCTACGGAAGCAAGGGGACAAGAGCGCGGCACATCAGAATCTCTCTCTCCTGTTTCTTTTTACTCAGCCCCTGAAAACGCTTTCCCTATCCTGGTCTACTTTGCCCAAATAACCAAGATAATGGTGATAAGAAAGAGAGAAATAATTGTATTTTGCATATACAGTGACAAAGCTTTAAAGTAAAAACAAGACTTAGCCCTCAGTAGAGACAAAGTTTGGGTAAGCAGATGGGGCTTTGCATATCCAAAAATACTCTGGCATAGTTGTGACTGGGCTCTGCAGATTCAAAAATATTTTTGGCATAGCTTTAACTTGATTTGATGGTTTGTTACCGCAGACAGATTTTTCTTCTGGCTTGTCTCACTGTTCTGAAATAGCAGGTAACATACAATAAATATTGAAATCTTCTCACAATAAACATAGAATTCTAATTAAATATAGATTATATACCTCTTTTTTTATTTCCCTTAAGAACTGTTTCATAATTAGTAGTAAGATGCTCCAGCAATGTGCTGGGATATCTTTCTTTCCCACTGTTTCCAAATTCATCTTTTCACTGATACTTCACGGCACTCTTAAAAGAAGCAATACTTGAGCGTGGCACACAAAACATGTGCCACATTACAAGACTATAACGGAAGGTAAACTCGAGAGAGGCTTACCAAGCCCACCTGATGATACCTTGGTCCAGTGTATTGTTGGGTGGGGGTTACCAGTAGCTTCGCAAGGAATAAAGGCATCTGAGTTAGCTAGCACAGTAAAAGCAGCTAATTTTCCTCCAATTATTCTGGGCTTTGTAAAATGATTTCTACTTAAAGAGTCCAAGGCTATAGGATTGGCGGTGGTAGTTTCTTGATCTTGCCTCTTTCCAGACCAGCCATCCTTGGCCCTCCCGCCCCGAGATGTGGACAGAGTCACCATCTGCGACGCCCTCGGCACGGCCCACGTGCGGACAGTTAACGTGTTGCCCCTCTCTACGACTTTCGCAGAGGGCCTCTGCCAGGACTCGCTTTCCCCCGACAGAGGCGAGGTGGTTCTCGCAGCAGGTGTGGGTGGCGCGGCCGCTGCTAGGGCCGGCGGTGGGGTGGGTTGCCGAGCGCTGGGAGGAGTGATGGCTGCAGCAGGAGCTCTGGTACTTGACTCGGATCTCGCTGGGAATGTGGGACGCGTTACACGGTTTCCTTGGATGACTCTCTCTTTCGCTTTCAGCCATGATTTTTCACCTGCCGTTGCGGTGGCTTTGATTTGCTGAGCAGGGTCTGAGCCAGATGCACAGATCGTGGCAGAGCGTGCGCTTGCGGTGCTGACAGGTCCTGGAAGCGGTGGGGTGGCTGGGATGAGTTTGGCGGGGCTCTGACCGTCGGGTGGTAACACGGCCGACGGGGCGTCCTGCCGAGTGACAGGGGTCACCGAAGTCTGCGTGGCTGCCCTAGCCACATGCCACGGCCCCTCTGGGGTGTTAAGCATCCAGGGTGCTGGCACTTCTGTCACTGAGGCTGCACTTGCGCTCTCGGAGAGGGGGTTTGCGGGCGTAAGACTTGTAGGCACAGTTAATGACGTGACTGTTGTCGCGGCAGGCGCGGCTGTGTTCGCAGAGGGAATCGCTGCAGTGCTGTTGGCTGCCGTCACGCTTTGTGAGGGAGATGTTTTAGGGGGCCTCTTCCTCCTCTGGCCTCTCTTTCTTCCCACTCTGAATGTTTTACTTTTGGTGACTTTGGTGTCAGTTTGAGGAGTAATAATAGGTGTAACTGTTGGCTTTAAACTTGTTACATCCATTTCTTTGGTTGCATTAGTTGCAAGAGGAGAGTCAGAACGTGGTTTTGCAGTGGGACGATGTTCTTCTGACTCACCGTTGCCATAACGAGCGGGTTTGTTTAAAGACAAGAAACCACTGCTGTGATTCCCACCTGTAGAAATAGGCGTAAAGTGCAAAGGAGACATTGTGGGCATAGCTAACGCTACTGTAGTTTCAGGAAGCATGGTCGATACCTCTGTTGATGGAAACATATCTAGTTGTTGTTTTGGCAGTTTCTTCAGAACCTCTTTTTGTGCACCATTTCCAAAGAGATGTTCCCAAGTAATTTTTCCTCTTTGGGAATTTTTTGGTGAGGTTCTAGGCTTAATGCTGGGTGAGACTGATTCAAGGGTAGAAGATATCTTAGTGCGTATGGTATGTGTAATTTCTGTAGCAATATGAGCTCTGTGGATTGCTGTTGTCGGTAGTCTGATGCTAAAAGGTTGGAATCTATCAGTATTTGTCTGAAATGGAGCACTGCTCTCTAATTTCCATTGAGGAGTATCTTGGGTGCCCTCTGTAATGAAAGGCATGACTGTCGTAGTAGCCTTTTGCCTAGCACTAGGTTCATTTTCCTCTTCCCTGAAGAATGCTGTGTTTTGATGAGTACCCGCTGGGTGCTCCAATGGCATATTCATGGTAGAGCTGGAGGACAGAGGTGTCTCTGGGCTAAACGGGTTGATGGAGCTGCTTAAATTATTTAAGGTTGGTAAATTTGATACATATTTCATATTCAGCTGAACGTCTGCAGCCACAGCTGTACTTCCTCTGATGGACCCTGGCCTCCCAAAATTGTATCTGTGCTCTTTCATACTTGGAATGCGTCCTGGTCTGACAATTTGTCTCCTACCAGAAATTTTCCTTCGTCTTCCATATTGCTGCTGGGCCTGGGGTGTATGAGTTGTAACATCCTGAATAATCTGAATTTGCTGATGAGTAATGATAGTTGAGGCCAATGGTGGATTTGGAGTTACTCGTTTCTGAGTACGATGAAAATAACTGTGACCCAATTCAGGGCTTGGTTCACTGACTGTCACTACAGATAGCTGGTGATCTGTTTTGGTGGAAAGCTCATCAATAGACTCAGTAAAATCATATAGCTTGTCCAGTTTGTTTTGGGAAGTTACAGATTTGCTGGTGTCTGTAACAGCTGTCATGGGTGTTGTAGATACAGATTTTAAATGCTGGTTATTACTTCCCCCAGAATATACCAACCTTTGGCCAGCAGGGAAGAGTGTAAATGCTCTACTTGATACAGTTGATTGTTTTATACCATTTGCTGATATTTGACTTAAATCAGATCTTTCCCATGAGTTTGTAACTGTAGGTTTTAGATACGTTTGTGGCCTTCTGCTGTCAGATGACACAGACTGTGAAAAAGGAGAGGGTAGGGGAGTTACTGCCTCTGCAACCAGGAGAGAGGTTTTCCTAGCAGGAGTGTTACTCGTAGTCATCTCAGGCCCTGCAGTTATTACGCTTTCCATTGCTCTCCACCGAGTAGATACAGTGGCTGTCTCTGTAACTGGTATCATGAATTCTTCTTCTGGAGACACAAGATCACCAGACGTTTCCTCCTCATCCCCAGGTACTTCTGAGAACTTATGGACTTGAATAGGTGGTTTCGTTGCAACTTCTCCTCGTTTTCCTATCAATGTCGAGTTCCTCTTTGTTTTTTCCAAAAAGGCTGCCCACCGCTGTGGATCGACTCGCCTGGCTGAGGAAACAAACTGTCTTCTGTGTCCTCTAAACCGCCTGCTTATTTTGTCCCTGTAGTGCCTGTAAGTCATCTTCCCGTAGTTGTTCCTTTTATGTGCACTCTGTGCGACCCGATTTCTGAATGCTGAGGCAGCAGATTCCTGATTAGCTGTCAAGGTAGCCAGAGTAGCTAAAGGATGTTTCTTTGCTGTAGCAGAGGCCAGCATTGCGTTGCCAGAGCCATCACCCTCTTCCCATTCTCCCACAGCTACATGCTTTTTCTTTAGAGTGGTTTCGTCCTTTCTAACTAGCACTTGGAAAACCAAAAGATCAACACCATACTGGTTGGCTGCGACACATCTAAAGTAGCCACCGTCTCGCTCTGTTACCCCTTGTATTCTCAAGGTACCATTGTCAAAAATATGTTTGTTTCTTACAGAATGATGAAGAATCGCATGCTCAGGTAGCACCCAACTAATGGTAGCATCTGGAACAGCAGTGGACGTACAGGGAAGATAGAGTGTGGCGCCAACAAATGTAGAAAGTTGGGCTCCATTTACACTGTTGTGTTCCACATATGGATCGACCACAGTAACTCTAAATGTGAGAGTATCTGCATCGTTGTCATTTGTGCCAATGCAGTGATAAAGCCCGGAGTCAAAAGTATCAGCTGTCCGTAACGTGAATGTCCCAGTTTTAACTACTATGATTCTTCCATCCTCACTGACATAAGGAGCTCTAACTTTGCTCCCATCAGCCAATATCCACGCTATTGCAGGAGCTGGTTCTCCAATTGCTTGGCACTCTAGTTCTACTGTCCCCCCGACTAAAACAGTGTGCTCTGTTTGTGTTTTGTTGTCCCTCGAGATGATGGTCCAGTTATTTCTCGCCTGTTTTTTGTCAGCACTGGGCAAAATAATCCGAGCATCCGTAAAGTACTGGATGTGCAATGTGTCAAGTGTGGTTGCTGTCCTATCTAGCTGTAATGCCACTTTGCTTTGCATTAACCAAGATGGTTCAGCTCTCAGTTCAGTCTCTATATTGGTAAAAAGTTCGTCTTTTTCGGAGTAGATTTGTTTATATTTGTAACTAATAAAAGGCATGTTAGTTGCTAGGACGTTCCTTTCCAGTTTTAAGGGAGAATTACTGTACAGTGCCAGTATGCTCCACAGCTGCTGAATGTGTTCATAATCAATGCCACACACAAGAAATGCTGAGAATGATGTTTTGAGTACTGTATGGTTGCCATCTTTGTCAAACGAGATGGGAGACATTTCTTTAGGTTTGTGGACGTTGCAAACCAAGTTACCGCGACTTCCTGCTCGGTCAGTCATGTTCAAAACCATGGATCCTATAGGAGCAACGAAGTCCTTGGGAGATACGGAACTGAAATCCCCATCATCTGGCACTGTGAGGTTTTTAAATTTCAGGGAGTCATGTATAGCTGGCTTAGTGCAGGTTAAAGATGCAGAAGGAATATCCACTAAGCTTCTCCCTTTCTGATTTTTGGGACTAGCACAAGCTGGGCATTGCTGAGCACCGGAACTTCTGTCTTTTTTGCACTTTATAACATCTGAAAGGAAGCAAAATGCAAGCTTTTGTGATACAAATTTTAGTATTAACAAAGACAAATAGCTACCAGCAAGTTGTTCTCTTGAATAAAATATTAACAAAGTTTATCTTAAAGTAACCTATGAAAACCTAAAGTAAGCTAAGAAAACCCATGAATTTTCTCTGATGAAACCGCTTGAGGACTGTTGCTGTTGCAGCTCAGTATGGCTCCCTTCTGTCCCAGCGGTTTGACACCGCTCAAGGAGGGCTCTGCTGTGGGACGTGGCCACAGCTCTGCTCCGAAAGACACAGGCACTGGCAGTTTGGGGGTACCTCTACACTATCGTGTGCAACCTCTGCTTAGGGCAGCAACAGAGAAAGTCCTTGAGTCCCGTTCCTTATTCTTTTTCAGAGAATCGAGTACAACGTGGCCTTCACTTTTGCCAGTTACATAAAAACTAGCTTCCTTATTCCCTGTGGATTCTCCTGGTGCACAGAAGCTTTGGAGCGGCCAAGGAAAATGCTCCACTAAGGAAAGCTGCACTTGGGAATGGGTTAAGACCACTAGGTTGATTTAATCTGGGAAACGGAATGGTATTAATCTGTTTATCCTGATTACATGCACCTACAAAAATCCTGTCTTCCAGTCTTTTCTGGGAAAATAAATACATAAATAAAGGACAATTACCTTTATCGGAAGGAAAAAGATGGCGTTACACGATTAAAAAGCCTAAACAAAGCCTTCAGCTCACCTGGTCTCTCTTTTGCCCATTCTGCAAACCACTGGAGATTGCAATCACAGGACCATGAGTTTCCATGAAGGTAAATGCTCTCTAGCTCAGCCATGTAGGAAAACATTTCTCGTGGGAGTGAAGTCAACATGTTGTCAGACAAATATATGTGCTTCATGAAGGATATTTTAAATATTTGGCTATAGCGCAAGGTGACAAAAGTATCTGAATGAAGCTGCTTAAGTAAATTTCCTTCCAGGTGGACCAACCTCAGTGATGTGAGTCCGTAGAAAACATTGGGATTTACAAATTCAATTTTATTGTGGTCCATATGCAAGCGTACCAAGTTCTTTAGACCACTAAAAACATCCTGCATACTCTGACCTTGTTATAACTCATTTTTAAGACCTGTTGATGAAAAAGTAACAAATGTATGATATTAACCCATGTTATATTGTTAAAAGACTCCTAACAAATTTTGATAGATGGTTACTCTGTGAAGTGAAAGTACTTCACTGGACTAGTAATGCGAGTGATTGGAAAAAACGTAGTAGGAGGAATTGTTTTTAAATGCAATGTTAGTTGCAGGACTAGAAGGACGCTTTCTTGTTCCAACCGTCCATCAGGGTGATGCTTCTGCAGTCACATCTACAAAACGCAGCGATTAGAAAATAAAATAAAGCAATGCTTATTTCTCATTCAAAGAATCCCAGTTAAACCACACTTATGAAAAGGGTAAGCAGAATTTTACCATAAACTGTGGTAGTGATTTTTGTCCCAGCCGGTGTTATGACTGTAAAAATGCATGCAGCATTCTGTTTTGTTTGATGTTTGACCAACAGAAGGGCTAACTGTGTTTGCGGTTTCAAGACTTGTGCCAGGTGAGATGTGTACTTGCCAAACCTCAACTCTCAGGTGCCATTTTGTTGCTGACAGGTTAAAAGTCAAATCCGTAACTATGAGATGAACAAATCTGGCATATTGCTGAAGTACTAAATACGGTACCCAAACCAGCCTTTCTGTTGTTACTTCTTGTAGTAGAATTACGCTGTTACAGTCACAAATTCTGTATTTTCAAAATTAATGAGGAAAAAAGTACAAAATCACAATAACATGCAAGTTTATCTTAGTTGCCAAATATGATTCCATTAAAACTATCTATAATTGTGTTGCCATCTTTCTTGTTGATAAGGAAGGAAAAGCTTACAGGACTCCGTAACGCTGATTTTATTAAGTCAGTTGCGAGGAGTTAACAAGCAAGCTTTCAGGCACAGAAGTACCCTTTAGGAGGGTTAATGAAACCTGAAGATCTGTATGCTCCAAAGCTTGTCCGGTTTCTGCCTCTCCCTCCCACCCCTGCCCCCTAGCCCTCTAAACCCGGCAACTGAGCCAATGCCCTGTTCTCGGTCTGAACAGTTCAGGTCTCTCATGTCCCTAGTTCATCCTAGCTACAATAGTATTACTTCTCTAAAGCGGTTAATAGCAGCTGTAGGTGGAAATTTAACTGGAGAATAAGTGTTACCTGTACATCGAATTAGTTGGGAATGGTTGTTCCTAAATAATCCTGTAAGTACTTCTTTATAGATGAGTATCTACACGGCACAGTGAGATACCGAGATAGCTCCAGAATCCCTGTCTGACACCGTGCACTTACTAATTTTTACAATAGATGTAAATACAGGTAATGTTTTATAAACAGGTAATATTTCAGTTAAAGAACAAAACAGGCATCAAACACTACATTTTAAAAGTCTACAAATATATATTAAATTATAAAACCAAAGAACAGTAGGTTTATTTAAAGCATTAAAATGTTTCTACGTAATATGTTCAGTTTCTGTTCAGTAGGAGCCTTTTTCTAATGAAGGAGAGAAAGGGACAGGACTATACTGTAGTGAAGGGAAAGGGAAATCAAAACAATCTTCAAAAACATATAAAAATTGACTAACAAATTAACTAAAGACAAGTTTCCTACCACAGATGCAGTGCTTGGAGCTCTGCAATCTCTCTCTCCTGTGTGACAGAGAGTTTCAACTGCAGTTGCCCATTAAGGTGTTGCTCACAGATATCTACCAATATGTTCATCACGCTCTTTAAACTGTACCTGAATGCCCACCCGGGAAGGAAAGACATTTCCCATTAGGATACTGGATCTTGAAGGCCCTCGTCTTTCACATGGATACAATAAGAAACGGGAAACCAAAATGCTACAGACCACTCATCTGCTTCCATTTATCAGTATTACTGCACATTGTTTAAAAGTCATAACAAAAATTAAGATTAGGTCATCTCCTAATTAAGATTAGGTAATTTAGTTCTTACCTGTAATGAATATAAATCACTGAACACCTTATCAGGGATTGTATTTATCTCATTGCTGTGCAGCATCAGTAACTCCAGTTTCTCCAGGCCAGAAAAATCTGTTTCCGTCAGTTTAAGCAAGCTGTTGTAACTGTAACAAACATTTCATCCCAGACCTGGGTTTAGTCAGACAGCTAAACTTCACAAGTTTTAAAACAAACAAACAAAACCAAAGCAAAAGAGCAACTCTTCGGAAATGCATAAAGGTAGTTAGCACTTCTGGGTGCTAAGATGAAATTCTATCTCATTCCTTCGTGCTAGCACAGAATTTGCTCACTTTTCCAGGGCAGCTTTCTGAAGACCGTATTCCCAGCGGACAGGGAAAAGAACTGCAAAAATGTGCAGAGAAGAATGTCAGGTTTGGGCTTCGATGTAGAAGAGCAAGGAGCCCCTGTAATGGTAGAGGTTGGTGATACGTTGATGCCTCTGTCCATCGGGGGCTTTCCCAACACCGCAGTATCACAGAGAGGTCCGTGAACAACAGCGAGCCTCCTCTGCTGCCCACCGAGACCTAGGCAAAACCAAGGGTACTGGGGTGTCACCTTTCTCCTGGGACCCCAATGACAACGGCTCTGCCTAGGCTGAGGTGCAGGGGGGCTCTGCAGTGTCTTGCAGTCCCTGCCTTGTCCTTGGCCGGACCATGCTGTCTGCCCTTTTCAGTTGTACATCTTGAGTTTTATTTCCACTCCGCGGGTGTTCAGTGGTGCACACCACTTGCTAATGCAGAGGTAGCCTCAGCCTCCCCTGAGTTCCACAGGCGTACATACAGTACGGATAGCCTAGGCTGGATTTCAACAGGGAACCAAAAAGAAACAGTGAGCCCTGTAAGTGAGAGCTGCACTACTACAGGAGGGTTGACCATCGGTCGTACCCAAGTCTAGCCAGCGTGAATACTGACAGCGATGCTACACTAGCCCAGCATTAGTAGGTGGTGTGTAAGCCTCGCAAATGCTGAGTACCCACTCTGCAATGCCTTTGACTTTGTGACGACTATCACACTTGCATGACCTGAATAACTAACGCAGGGACTCTTCTCATGCTGCAGTCACACCTCCTGTGCCCCATGGTGAGAAGTAAGTTGGATTAATTCCCCAGTCAGACACACGGCCTTTCCATAGTAGTAATGAATGCATTTTAAACATGTCCCACACCTCAAGTAACCCACAGTCCTCGGAAAGCACTGGTTCTTAATTGTTAAGACTTCATATACAGCACTTCTGGACAACACTGACAAAATCAATGGAAGGAGAGGGCAGACAGGAGTCAGGAGCTGGGACCTGGATACGTTGCCTGGCAGCAGAAGGCAGATGAGGGGGAAGAATTCAATGAAAACTTCCTTTTATATTTTCTGCATAGACACATAGACGATTCAAAGGCTATGGGTATCAAAAGTCATACAAGGATCAGGCAAATATCGCTGATTGGTCTTGTCATTTGACTGTATGACAGAGGACCCTTGCTGGAAACTGCATTAATGGGCCAGCCAAGCCTCGGTATAATCTACTCCCTGTTCCTTTTAACCACGTACAGACCAGAAACATTTTGAGGGTGAAATATTCAGACAAGTGTTATTTCCCATAAACTCGATAGATAAAAGCATAGATACTAGCACTGTGCGACATTCTAAAGTCACAGCAAAATCTCTGAAGATCTTAACACGTGTACTAATTTTCCAGCCCACTGTCTGAGCTCTGAACTATCTTTTCGCAGAAAGAATTCTCTCTATTTCAGACTCCTTCTGAGTTCCACGTTACAGATGCAAAATGGTCAGGTAATATGAAAGAATTCATTTAAGGTCAGAACTTTTTGAAGTCTTACATGCCCTGTGATACATCCCCAAAATTTCCACTTAGTGTTGGTGGCTTTGCCAGCTGTGATTGCAGCCACTTCTGAGTACTGCAGGATGTTAAGCTCTTAAGATTTATTTATTGTTTTTTTTAACTTTTAGCCCTAAAATCTGGAAACTCTTAATTATTGTTTTGCAAAGTGTTGAAAGGTAACTGGTCAGAATACTTAAAATCTTGATGTTAAACATACCCCAGATTGACGCGCTCCACGTTTGGCGGGATGTGCGGTGGGACGGCTGTGAAGTACCGGAACGTGCAATGCACCTCGGTTGGGACGTAGCAGGCGCAGAGCCTGGGACAGGCGGTGGTGCCGGGGAGGGCGGCCAGGCAGACAGCGAGGAGGGTCCCCAGCCACCCCGGGCTGCCCCGGCCTACGGCTTTCATCCTGCGGGAAAGTGCTACGCTCCCATCCTTCACAGCAAGAGAGAACAGCCGGATTCCTACAAGGAAAACAAAACACACGAGCATTTGCAGTGATATCCGTGGTGAGTTGCTCGGTTTTAAGCTACAAGCACAAGAAGAACTTTTTAACTTGAAAGCAAGCCCAACCCACAGAGCAGAACCAAAACTCTTGGTTTCCCCCTCAGTCCTTCAGATCTGTGTAACGATCTGACTTTTTTGTCATTTTAAAGAGCGAGCCTCA